>NC_073380.1:77405913-77463413 GCF_028641065.1 Leucoraja erinaceus | reverse complement strand
GAAACACGTTAATGTTCAAAGGGTCCATGTGGCTCTGTAGACAAATTAATGACAATTCACATGCAGGTTCAGCAAGCAATTAACAGGTCAAATAGAAAGCTGACTGATATTACAAGTGGATTTGAGTAGAATTATATTGTGGCCCTTTCAGATTGCACCTGGAATATCTTGTATAAATCTCTTGTCTCTGCCCAAGGGGGAAAAAAAATCATTCCAAAAGGGAGAATCATTCTAACAAAGATTAAATCTCCCATTTTTCAATTATATTCTACCTTATTTTTTTAGGATAGGCCTAGATGTTGAAGAGTAGGTTATTCATATGAGACGAGATTTGGAGGACTGGACCTGTATTTCAGAACTTGGAAGGATAAAAAAAAGATTATGTTAGTTTTTTTGTGATCAAACTGATTCGGTCCATCTGATATGCAGTTATTGACCATGAGAATCCATGAGTCTTCATGCCAAAGACGAGGGCTCCATTCCTCCATTCCACTGCTCCATTCCACATCAACATCCTTGCACACAATACTGACAGATGGACAACATAGGCCAACATTGGTGTATTAGTCACTGGTGTGATTCTTAGTTTCCATCTGTCTCCCTAGACTGATGCCTCTCTTAAGGGGTTGGACAGGCTAGATGCAGGAAGATTGTTCCCGATGTTAGGGAAGTCCAGGACAAGGGGTCACAGCTTAAGGATAAGGGGGAAATCCTTTAAAACCGAGATGAGAAGAATTTTTTTCACACAGAGAGTGGTGAATCTCTGGAACTTCTCTGCCACAGAGGGTAGTTGAGGCCAGTTATATTGGCATATATATTTAAGAGGGAGTTAGATGTGGCCCTTGTGGCTAAGGGGATCAGGGGGTATGGAGAGAAGGCAGGTACGGGATACTGAGTTGGATGATCAGCCATGATCATATTGAATGGCAGTGCAGGCTCGAAGGGCTGAATGGCCTACTCCTGCACCTAATTTCTATGTTTCTATGTTTCCCATAACCAGTCCCCATGTAGTCGATCCCTCCCACCCATCCCGTTTACCCTTATAACAGGCATCCTTATCTATGTCACTTTTTACATTGCATTCAACTAAGTTACCACCTTGAACCTTAACTCCTCAGGTCGAAGTCATGACAGCAGAAACTCAACAAATCCTTGAATGCGAATTGTTGAAAATCAGAAATAGACACAAAATGCTGGAGTAACTCAACAGGTAATATTCCACCGATCCGAACAAAACCTGGTGCACTTGCAGCAGAGGAGAATGGCGAGTAAGGTGACGAAAAATCGTAGCTCTATCGGGTACCGTTTTTGCACAAATATAAAAACAACGCAAACTGGAAAAGGACAAGATGAGAGTTGGAGGGAGGAAGGAAGGGATAGAGGGATAGAGGGAGGAAGGGATAGAGGGATAGAGGGAGGAAGGGATAGAGGGATAGAGGGAGGAGGGATAGAGGGATAGAGGGATGGATCCTGTCCAATCTGTCGTTACAGTTCTTTAATTTATAGTTCTCTTGAAAATGTGTCAGAATTGGCTAAAGTAGTAAAATAATAGCTTGTTCCATGATTTATCACTTGGTGAAATGGAAAAATATATACGTAACATTTTATACCACAGTCACAAAAATGACCTGCATTAATACATATAAACGCGTCTTTTTGATCAAGTTTGGCATTTTTCTAGGATATAGGATATTAGGCTGTGCCCAACTGGTACCAGTCTAATCTACAATTCACAAGATTGTTAATTCATGTATTTCTCCAGAGATTTGAGCACCACCATTTGCCAAAACCCAAGTGCAGTCCTGGAACATAGAACATTGCAACAGTAGTGCATTGGAACAGACCCTTTGACCCATAATGCGTGTGCCGGACAAGATGCAAAGACCAAGTCTGACCTGCTTGCACATGAGCCATATCCTTCCATTCCCTGCAGGATGGGTCTCTTGTGACATCGGGAATGATGCTGCGTTTTGGCTGTGACCGCACAGACTTTTGCAGTAGGGTGAACTCACATGATATATTTTATTTACAGTTGCAGAAAAGTCCAGGATCGCATGGGATTGCTGCGCCTCGCATTCAGGGTGCTTGTGCAGTGGAGCTAATGACATCAGGCTTGTCCCGGCAGCTCAGTCCTAATCTTCGAAGGAAGGGATGTGGTGGTACCAGGCTTCTCCCTGCAGTCCAGGGTCACAGTCGGAGGTTGCTTCCGTCTCACGTTTATCCCAGCGTCTCAGTTTTGGGCTTGATGTGACGATGCTGGCGGTCTCTGGGTTATCCTGGCAGCTCAGTCTATATGTGTGTGAGTGAGCGAGTGAATGAGTGAGTTAATGAGTGAGTTTGTGTGTGAGTGAATGAGTGTGTGTGTGAGTGAATGAGAGTGAGTGTGTGAGTGAGTGAATGTGTGTGGGTGAGAGAGGGAGTGAGTGTATGACTGTGAGTGAGTGTTTTGAGTGTGTGACTGTGTGGCTGATGTGTGTGTGTGTGTGAATGTGTGACTGAGTAAGTGTGTATGTGAGTGTGTGACTATATGAGTGAGTGAGTATGTGTGAGTGAGTATGTGAGTGAGTGAATGTGAGTGAGTGTGTGTGTGTGTCTGAGTGTGAGTGACGAGGAAACACTTTTTCACACAGCGAGTGGTGAGTCTGGAATTCTCTGCCTCAGAGGGTGGTGGAGGCAGGTTCTCTGGATTCTTTCAAGAGAGAGTTAGATAGGGCTTAAAAATAGCAGTCAGGAGATATGGGGAGAAGGCAGGAACGGGGTACTGATTGTGGATGATCAGCGATGATCACATTAAATGGCGATGCTGGCTTGAAGGGCCAAATGGCCTATTCCTGCACCTATTGTCTATTAAATGATTGTGAGTTAGTGTGAGCAAGTACGAGTGAGTGAGTGTGTGTGAGTGAGTGAGTGAATGTGAGTGAGTGTGTGTGAGTGTGAGTGAGTGTGAGTGTGTGAGTGAATGTGTGTGAGTGAATGTGTGTGAGTTAGTGTGAGCAAGTATGAGTGAGTGAGTGTGTGAGTTAATGTGAGTGCGTTAGTGTGAGTGCGTTAGTGTGAGTGCGTTAGTGTGAGTGAGTGAGTGTGTGTGAGTGGGTGTGTGTATGTGAGTGAGTGTGTGTGTGTGAGTGTGTGTGCGCGTGAGTGTGTGAGTGAGTGTGTGTGAGTGTGTGTGAGTGAGTGAGTGAGTGAGTGAATGTGAGTGAATGTGAGTGAATGTGAGTGAATGTGAGTGAATGTGAGTGAGTGTGTCTGAGTGAGTGGGTGTGTGTGTGTGTGAGTATGTGAGTGAGTGAGTGAATGTGAGTGAGTGCTTGGGTGAATGTGTGTGAGTTAGTGTGAGCAAGTACAAGTGAGTGAGTGAGTGGGTGAGTGGGTGTGAGTGTGAGTGAGTGTGTGAGTGAACCCCTGTCATTTGCTTGGATTGAATTCCATCTGCGATTTCTCTGTTCATTTCTGTAGCTAATCTATGCCCTCGGTATACTTTGAGAGCCTTGCCCATTGTCCGTGACCCCAGCAATCTTGGTGTCAACTGCAAACTTACTGAGCAACCCACCTACACTTATGTCCAAGTCATTCATATGTATCCTAAACAAGAGATCCCCGCACAGATCCTTGCAGAACTCTACTGGTCCCAGACCACCGACCTGAATATCGTCCTTCCACCACAACCCTCTATCAGTAAGCTGGTTCTGAATCCATACAACCAATCCCATGCATCATCATCTTCTGGATCAGTCTTTAATGGGGGACTTCATCAAATCGCTTATTAAAATCCATGTAGACAATACTCTCAGCCCTATTTTTATCAATTACATTTGTCACCTTCTCAAAAATCTTGATCAAGTTAGTAAAACATGACCTGCCACCTACAAAGGCATGCCAACTGTCCCTATTGAACTCAATCTCTTCCAAATGGAAGAAAATCTTATCCTAAAGAATCCTCTCCAAATGCTTCCATTCAGAGATTCCCTGAGGCTCACCAGTCTTCAGTTCCCTGGATTCTCTCTATTTCCCTGATCAAACAAAGATACAACGTTAGTTACTCCACAGTACTTCACCTGTGGCTAGAGAAGATGCAAAGATCTTCGTCAAGGCTCCTGCAATCCCCTCTCATGCCTCCCTCAATGACCTGGGATAGATCCCAACAGGCCTTGGCAATTTATCCACCTCAATGCTGTTCAAGAGCCCCAACAGCTCTGTCCTCTTAATTGAAAACTGCCAAGGCATATTAGTAGTATCCACACTGATCTCACTGTCTTCTCCTTGGTGAAAACTGATGTAAAGTACTCATTTAATACCTAGCTTACACCTTCCAAATCAAAGCACAAATTCCATCTTTATCCTAAAGCAGTCCTACCTTCTTCCTGGTTATTGTAAAGACGTCTCAACAACACATTGTCTTAACTGTAGCTTTATTGACTGTTCACATCATTACTATACTAGCTGTACGTGGTCTGTCACCGGAGCTAGAGAGAGAGACACCAGGGAGGGAACATGCAATTATACACCTAATAAGGGGAGTGGTTAAGGGTGGTGAGGTCACTATGTTAAAGGCACATGCACTAGCCATCTACAGTTATCTTCTTGTTTTTACTGTAGGTATTAAAAGCCTTGTTTTTTTTTCTTTAATCTGATACTCCGAAGCCAATTCATGGCCTCTTTGACCCTTCTAATCACTCGCTTCAGTTCTTTCCTTCTTGCTTTAAATTCCTTACATGTCCTGTCTGATTGCATCTCAATAAACCTTGCATGTGCTTCCTTATCTTTTGACAAATGTGCAACCTCTTTGGTCATCCAAAGTTCCCTTGCTTTGCCATCCTCCTTACTGGAACATATTGACAGAGAGACCTCAGTCAGTCCGTTTTGGCAAGAACACCTCGGGCTCGATCACACTGAGCTCCCCTCAAGGCTGTGTGCTCAGCCCGCTGTTGTTCACACTGCTCACACATGACTGTGCTGCCAGATTCAGGGACAATAAGATCATAAAATTTGCAGAAGACACAACAGTGGTGGGACTCATCAGTGAAGATGAGATGAAACAACTAGTGGACTGGTGCGGCAATAACAATTTAGCATTAAACGTCTACAAAACAAAGGAGATGATTGTCGACTTCAGGAGGGCGCAGCCAAAACACATACCCCTCAACATCAGTGGCACCACGGTGGAGAGAGTGGAGAGCATAAAGTTCCTCGGAGTGCAAATTACAGACAGTCCCACCTGATCCAGGAACAACACTGGGATTGTCAAACGGGCCCATCAGCGATTGCACTACCTGAGGAAACTCAAACAGGCCTCACTCTCCACCAACATTCTCAGGACTTTTTACAGGGGCACGGTGGAGTTTGTACTCACGTACTGCATAAATACGTGGTACTCCAACCGTAACTGCTCAGACAGGAAGGCTCTGCAGAGGGTAGTGAGGGGAGCAGAGAGGATCATTGGCGTCTCCCTACCCTCGATACAAGAACTGTTCCAGAGCCGCTGTCTGAAAAAAGCACTGAGAATAGCTAAGGACAAACTGCACCCCCTCCACACACACCTGGATCTCCTGCCATCAGGCAAGAGATACCGTAGCATCAAAGCCCGGACTACCAGACTACTAAACAGCTTCCTGCCACAGGCTGTGAGGCTGCTAAACAGTCACTCCGCCTGATTCTGCTGCTTTGCACTGAAAATTTAATAAATCTGGCACTGGCCACTCAAATCAGCTGCCCTGGGCATTTTAATGACAGTTTTTACAGTATTTTAATGTTGCTGTTTTACCTGCTTTTCATTATTTATACCGTTTCATCAGGGACTGGATTGTTTTTACTGTTATTATGTGTGAAATGTTTACGTTTTATGTGCGATGCTCCGGTATTCCCTGGGAAACGTCTTTGTAATGGGTATAGCTTGGACCCAATAGCAGCACAGAATCAGGCAGGTATAATTGGTAATGAACTTTATTACGATACTGTAACACAGAGTAGTAACACAGGAATGGGTACACCGTACTCACACAGAGGCTCAGGATTGAGCGAGGGTTCCGAAGAGGGGCAGGCAGGAGACGTAGTCGGGGTAGCGGAAGGTCCGGTAACCAGGAGATCCAACACACGATGCAAACAAACCAGCGAGGGACAGACAAAAGGAGAGTCGAAGCCAGGCAGGAAGTCGAGGAGCCGTTGCAGGGATACACCAAACAGCCCAGGAGAGAGGCAGACAGAAACCAGGAGGTACGGGATGAAGGCCGTGGTCGGGGACAGAAGGCTGAGGTGATACCCGGGAAGATGACAGGACGGAATGGTCAGGGGCAGGCAGGTTCGAATCCGTGTAGGCAGTCGGGAAATTGCTGGAGAGTTTTGCATGAATGCTGAGAACAATCTGGCACTGTGTGAACGGTGAGAAGAGTCTATATACCGGGTTAATAGGCAACTGAGTGCAACAGGTGAAGAGAGTTGGGCTGATGAGAGGGGAGTGGCAGGCAGGCAGGTGAGGAGAAGGAGGGACTGGTGGAAAAGTACTGGGAGGTGAAGTGGATGAGAATGAGGAGAGGGCAGACTGTGACAGTCTTCTCATTTTGCACTGTACAATTGTTACTTTGCAAGATGACGATAAAGGTTGATTGATGCTGAACTTTGATGAATTCGCCTCTAAATGTTTTCCACATGTCAGAGGTGGACTTACCCAATAACAACAGCTTCCAATGTTCCAAGCTCCTGCTTGCTAAATTTATCATTTATCTTATCCCAATTTAGTAACTTCCTACAAGGTCCAGATTTACCCCCATTTTAAACAGTCTTCAAACTGGAGTTGTGATCATTATCTCCAAAATGCTCTTCTACTGAAACATCAGTCACCTGGTCAGAAGGTAGACAAAAATGTTGGAGAAACTCAGCGGGCGAGGCAGCATGTATGGAGCGAAGGGTCTCGACCCGAAACGTCAGCCATTCCTTCGCGCCATAGATGCTGCCTCACACGTTGAGTGTCTCCAGCATTATTGTCTACCTTTGATTGTTCCAGCATCTGCAGTTCCTTCTTAAACAGTCACCTGGTCAGGCTCATTTCTCAACACAAGGTCCAGTATTGTTAACTTTGTAGGATCTACTGAATCCCACGACAGAAAGCAAAGAACAAATGACACTTAGCTGAGCCAGATACCTTCTGTCACGTTTATTCCAGAAGCCCCTTGTACCAACATTCTCACCAATCATAACCCGTGAGCAGATAAGGCCAATTGGTGTATCTGACCTTGGAGTTGTTATTGAGCTCTTGTGGCTGGACCTTCTCGTGAGGCTGCTAGCGAGTCGCCAGCGGTGACAGACTGTATGCAAAACCAACGTGGGCATGAAGGCACCACACCTTCTCATGTTGCATTATCCACATATTGTTTCAGTCCTGAGGGTGCACTGTACTTCCTTCAGATAAGGCTGAGGCTCCACCTGCTTTCTCAAATGTTATAGAGTCATGGAGCGCAGGAGGATGAGGGGTGATCTTATGGAGGTGTGCAAAATCAAGAGGAATAGATCGGGTAGATGCACAGATTCCCTTGCCCAGAGTAGGGGAATTGCAGACCAGAGGACATAGGTTTAAGGTGAAGGGGAAAGGATTTAATGGGAATCTGAGGGTGGTGGGTGTATGGAGCAAGCTGCCAGAAGGTAGTTGTGTCTAGGACTAACCCAACCTTTAAGAAACAGTCGGACAGGTACATGGAAAGGACAGGTTTGGAGGGACATACACCAAATGGGAATAGTGTAGCTGGGACATGTTGGACAGTGTGGGCAAGTTGGGCCAAAGCGCCTATTTCCACGCTGTATCACTCTATTTCCATAAAATGCATTGGCTATATCGCAAGCAATGAATAAGCCATTATAGTGATATTTGTATAATATGGGTCAATTTGGTTATGCTGTGCATTTGATCAGGAACTACAAAACTATTTAAAACCTATTTTGGAAATAGACTAGCAGGATAGAAACAGTATAGCAAAATAAAAAGCTGTTTTCATGTAACATCCCTGCAGTAATCAACCATTATTGTCGCTTAAGAATAAAGCTGCTATGTTAACAGCAAGTGGCCATTGAAATTGACATGCTATTGCATCTATTGGTGAATATGCAAGGATATTATGTTCAACAATGTAACATATAACCATCAGTATTTTTAGCTTGCAGTGACATGAATGAACTCGTTGCTATTGAGAAGGCCTTTATTATTGAAAATCCTGCAAACTAAATAACTTTTATTGTGAGTTTGAAACTCTCTAATATAGATACTGCCAGAGGATAATCTGCCAGATTTGTGCTCTCCAATAGCTGAAGGGCATCATGCAGCCTTTCTAAGAAAGTTTTAGGAAATACAAGCTAAATCTACTGTATGTCTTGAAACAAATTACGTTTCAGATTTCTAGAGACGTTTTTCTTCATTAATAACCCTAATAGGGTTCCTTCTCTCTTGTATGAAATCATAATCATTTTGTTAATCTCGATTGAACCTTTTAAAATATTTTGAGGAAATAAGAGAAGCTTAATGTGGCAACACAGCTGATGTGAGTATATACATTTTTCAAAGGCCTTCATCTTACGGAAGACATTCTATACTTCCAGGATGGGCAAATGATGTTCAATACAAATAGCACATTTTAGACAATAGACAATAGGTGCAGGAGTAGGCCATTCGGCCCTTTGAGCCAGCACTGCCATTCACTGTGATCATGGCTGATCATCCACAATCAGTACCCCATTCCTGCCTTCTCCCCATATCCCTTGATTCCGTTATCTTTAAGAGCTCTATCTAACTCTCTCTTGAAAGCATCCAGAGAATTGGCCTCCACTGCCTTCTGAGGCAGAGAATTCCACAGATTCACAACTCTCTGGATGAAAACGTTTTTCCTCATCTCCGTTCTAAATGGCCTACCCCTTATTCTTAAACTGTGGCCCCTGGTTCTGGACTCCCCCAACATCGGGAACATGTTTCCTGCCTCTAGCTTGTCCAATCCATTAATAATCTTACATGTTTCAATAAGATCCCCTCTCATCTTTCTAAATTCCAGTGTATACAAGTCCAATTGCTCCATTCTATCAACATATGACAGTCCCGCCATTCCGGGAATTAACCTTGTGATCCTACACTGCATTCCCTCAATAGCAAGAATGTCCTTCCTCAAATGTGGAGACCATTCAGATAATAATCTGCCTTCCTGTTCTTGCCACCAAAGTGAATAACCTCACATTTATCCACATTGAACTGCATCTGCCCACTCACCCAACCTGTCCAAGTCACCCTGCATCCTCATAGCATCCTCCCACAGAGGGGGCAGAGTTGGTTGATAAGGATGCTCCAGAATTGTGAGGCCATAGGCCAGATCTCCATCCTTGGGATAAAAGAAGGCTGAGGGCCAAGCTTAGAGAGCTGTTTCAAATTATGGCATGGATGCAGAGAGCATGTATCCACTTGTGAGAAAGGACATAACTAGAGACACAAAACGCTGGAGTAACTCAGCGGGACAGGCAGCATCTCGGGGGAGAAAGAATGGGTGACGTTTCCGGTCGAGATCCTTCTTCAGACATGTTAGGGATAAAGGAAATGAGAGATATAGACGGTGATGTGGAGAGATAAATAACAATGAATGAAAGGCGTCAGTCTATGATAATCACTAGGAAATTCTATTGGGAATCCAGAAGAAATTTTGTTAACTAAAAAGTAGAATTTTAGAAACAAGGAACTTTATATACTGGATTACAAAAATAAAGACACAAAGTGCAGGAGTAACTCAGCAGGTCAGGCAGCATCGTTGGAGAACATAGGTAAGTCAGGGGTTAGATATGGCGGTGTCTGCTTCCTAATCAATACTTTGTGGTGCACAATCGTGGTGATCCTGGCGAGTTCATGCTTCCCGAACCTGGAATATTTGACTGTGAAGTGCCGAACCTACTACCTGCCACGAGAATTCACCACAGCTATCCTGACAGCAATCTGCATCCCAACCCATGTTGATGCCAAACTTGCTCTGAATGAACAGTAAACTCCGCTTTAAGACACAACGTTCCAAAGCCCTGGTCATTGTAGCCGGGGACTTCCATCAAGCGAACCTCAAGAGTGTACTACCAAAATACTTATCGGCATGTCTTTTGCCCCACCAGAGATCAGAACACCCTCGACGTACTGCTACACATCCATATAAAAAGCCCACTACCCCATTCCAAGGCTACATTTCGGGAAATCTGACCAACTAGTTGTGCTTTCATTTCCTGCCCACAAACAAAAACTGAAGCGAGACGACCTGGTACAGAAAGATGTTTGGTGCTGGTCGACAGAAACAGATGACATCCTACGCCTTTGAGTCAGTGGACTGGTCGATAGTCAGGGAATCTGTGGCCGACCTTAGTCAGTAAGCCACCACCTTGAATAACTTGGGTGAATCAAATTGGCAGGGGTGCTGAGGAAGAGGATTTCTTGGAATGTATGCGGGATAGTTATCTAAATCAACATGTAGAGGAACCAACGAGAGAGCTGGCTATTTTAGACTGGGTATTGAGTAATGAGGAAGGGTTAGTTAGTAGACTTGTTGTGCATGGCCCCTTGGGCAAGAGTGACCATAATATGGTTGAGTTCTTCATTAGGATGGAGAGTGACATTGTTAATTCAGAAACAATGGTTTTGAACTTAAAGAAAGGTAACTTTGAGGGTATGAGACTTGAATTGGCCAAGATTGACTGGCAATTAATTCTAAAAGGGTTGACAGTGGATATGCAATGGAAGACATTTAAAGACTGCATGGATAAACTGCAAAAATTGTTCATCCCAGTTTGGCAAAAGAATAAATCAGGGAAGGTAGTGCATCCGTGGATAACAAGGGAAATCAGGGATAGTATCAAAGCGAAGGATGATGCGTACAAATTAGCCAGAAAAAGCAGCATACCGGAGGACTGGGAGAAATTCAGAGACCAGCAGAGGAGGATGAAGGGCTTAATTAGGAAAGGAAAAATGGATTATGAAAGAAAACTGGCAGGGAACATAAAAACTGACTGCAAAAGTTTTTATAGATACGTGAAAAGAAAGAGATTAGTTAAAACAAATGTAGGTCCCTTGTAGTCAGAAACAGGTGAGTTGATCATGGGGAACAAGGATATGGCGGACCAATTGAATAACTACTTTGGTTCCGTCTTCACAAAGGAAGACATAAATAATCTGCCGGAAATAGCAGGGGCCCGCGGGTCAAAGGAGTTCAGGAATTGAGTGAAATCCAGGTTAGCCGGGAAGTGGTGTTGGGTAAATTGAATGGATTAAATGCCGATAAATCCCCAGGGCCAGATAGGCTGCATCCCAGAGTACTTAAGGAAGTAGCTCCAGAAATAGTGGATGCATTAGTAATAATCTTTCAAAACTCTTTAGATTCTGGAGTAGTTCCAGAGGATTGGCGGGTAGCAAACGTAACCCCTCTTTTTAAGAAGGGAGGGAGAGAGAAAACGGGGAATTACAGACCAGTTAGTCTAACATCAGTAGTGGGGAAACTGCTAGAGTCAGTTATTAAAGATGGGATAGCAGCACATTTGGAAAGGTGCAATCATTGGACAAAGTTAGCATGGATTTACGAAAGGTAAATCATGTCTGACGAATCTTATAGAATTTTTCGAGGATGTAACTAGTAGCCTGGATAGGGGAGAACCAGTGGATGTGGTGTATCTGGATTTCCAGAAGGCTTTCGACAAGGTTCCACATAAGAGATTAGTATACAAACTTAAAGCACACGGAATTGGGGGTTCAGTATTGATGTGGATAGAGAACTGGCTGGAAAACAGGAAGCAAAGAGTAGGAGTAAACGGGTCCTTTTCACAATGGCAGGCAATGACTAGTGGGGTACCGCAAGGCTCAGTTCTGGGACCCCAGCTATTTACAATATATATTAATGATCTGGATGAGGGAATTGAAGGCAATATCTCCAAGTTTGCGGATGACACTAAGCTGGGGGGGGCAGTGTTAGCTGTGAGGAGGATGCTAGGAGACTGCAAGGTGACTTGGATAGGCTGGGTGAGTGGGCAAATGTTTGGCAGATGCAGTATAATGTGGATAATTGTGAGGTTATCCATTTTGGTGGCAAAAAACGGGAAAGCAGAGTATTATCTAAATGGTGGCCGATTGGGAAAGGGGGAGATACAGCGAGACCTGGGTGTCATGGTACACCAGTTATTGAAGGTAGGCATGCAGGTGCAGCAGGCAGTAAAGAAAGTGAATGGTATGTTGGCTTTCATAGCAAAAGGATTTGAGTATAGGAGTAGTGCGGTTCTACTGCAGTTGTATAGGGTCTTGGTGAGACCACACCTGGAGTATTGCGTACAGTTTTGGTCTCCAAATCGGAGGAAGGACATTATTGCCATAGAGGGTGTGCAGAGAAGGTTTACCAGACTGATTCCTGGGATGTCAGGACTGTCTTATGAAGAAAGACTGGATAGACTTGGTTTATACTCTCTAGAATTTAGGAGATTGAGAGGGGATCTTATAGAAACTTACAAAATTCTTAAGGGGTTGGACAGGCTAGATGCAGGAAGATTGTTCCCGATGTTGGGGAAGTCTAGGACAAGGGGTCACAGCTTAAGGATAAGGGGGAAATCCTTTAAAACCGAGATGAGGAGAACTTTTTTTCACACAGAGAGTGGTGAATCTCTGGAACTCTCTGCCACAGAGGGTAGTTGAGGCCAGTTCATTGGCTATATTTAAGAGGGAGTTAGATGTGGCCCTTGTGGCTAAGGGGATCAGAGGGTACGGAGAGAAGGCAGGTACGGATACCGAGTTGGATGATCAGCCATGATCATATTGAATGACGGTGCAGGCTCGAAGGGCCGAATGGCCTACTCCTGCACCTAATTTCTATGTTTCTATGTTTCTAACTCCATCAGCCAGTGCAAACAGCAGCACATGGCGAATAAGTCAATTAAGTGTTCTTCCACCAGAAACCATGGATGAACGGTGATGTCTATTTCCAGGTGAAGACCAAGTCTGGTATGTACACGTCAAATAATCCCGAGCGAGCGGTACAAGAAAACTTGCTGCCATCTTCACAAAGCCATCAGGTATGCCAAGAGGCAATGTACTTGTGTCCCAGTACAATCACTCAGACACCCGCTGACTGGCCGCGTCGGAGTCCCTGGCTGCATTCTTCGGATGGACGAACTAGTGGGAGTGTTCACAGAAGACATCTTTAATCTCTCTCTACTGTGTTCCGAGGTACCAACCTGCTACACGAAAACCACTATCATCCCAGTGGCAAAGAAAAGCAGGATCTTATGCCTTAATGACTACCAATCAGTGGTCTTGACATCCACCATCATGATGTACATCAAGAGGTTGGTTTTGGCACACATTTAATCCAGTCTACCGTTACCTTGCTCCAATGCAACACACTGCACTGCACTTACTGCCACAATGGGTCCACAGCAGATACCATCTCCTTAGCCTTACGCTCATGGATGGAACACCTGGATGTGAAAGACACATATGTCAGACTCCTATTCATAGACAACAGCTCTGTTTTCAATATTGTTATCTCAATCAAGCTCATCTCCAAACTCGTGGAAATTAGAGCCAGCACTCGTCTCTGCAACTGGATCCTCGACTTCTTGATCAATGGACCACAATCAGTGAGGATGTGTGACAAATCATCCTCTATGATAATTCCCAACACTGGTGCCCCACAAGGATGCATTCTCAGCCCCCTACTCTGCTCCTTATACACTCATGACGGTGCAGACAAATCCCAGTCCAATTCAATTTACAGGTTCGCAGATGACACCAATGTAATGGGCAGGATATCAAATAATGACGAGATAGGAGTACAGGAAAAAGATTGAGAACCTTCAAAATTGGTGCCAAAACAACAACCTCTTCCTCAATGTGTAGAGAGGAACTGCAGATGGCGGTTTATCCCAAAGATAGACACAAAAAGCTGGAGTAACTCATCGGGTTAGGCAACATCTCTGAGGAAAAGGAATAGGTGACTTTTCGGATCTGAAGAAGGGTCTTGACCCGAAACTTCACCTATCCCTTTTCTCCAGAGATGTTGCCTGACCCGTTGAGTTACTCCAGCTTTTTGTGCCTAACTTCTCCCTCAATGTCAACAAACCAAGGAAATTGTGATTGATTTCAGGAAGGGAAGCAGTACACAAACCCCCATGTACATTGATAGACCCCAAGTAGAGATTGTTGAAAGCTTCAAGGTCTTAGGAGTAAATATTACCAGCAATTTTACCTGGACCAGCCACATCGAAGCAATGGCTAAGCAAGTACACAAACACCTCTACATTCTCAAACGGCTGAGGAAATACGGCAGGTCCCCAATAACCCTTAGCAACTAGTGTAAATGCACCATAGAAAGCATCTTATCGGGATGCACTACAACGTAATTTGGGAACAGCTCCATTCAAGACCTCAAGAAACTGCAGAGAGTTGTGAACATAGCCTAAAGGGGCTGTCCCACGGGCGACCTAATCCGCGAGTTCTGGCGAGTTTGCCCTCAACTCATACTCGCAGCATGGTCGACATGAGGTCCTAGGAGGTCTTTGTAACTCTTCTTCATGCTCGAGAGTAGTCACCGCGTACTCGAGGCCTCAGCCAGGTCGCGGCGTATTTTTCAAAATGTTGAAAAATGCCCGCGAGTAATCAAAGGTTGCCATGGAAAAAATCAATACTTTTTTTACTCGTAGGTCTAGTCGAAGTAGGTCGTAGAAGGTCGGCATGTTATTCGTAGGTAATCGATGGTAGTCGGTAATCAAAGGTAGTCGAAGGTAGTCGTAGATAGTCTTCAACATAATCGTAGGGAGGTCAAAGGAGGTCGTCTTCAGTCTCCACTATTCTGTGTCCAAATTTCCCGAAGTTAGTCGAAGCTAGTCATAGCTAGTCTTCAACATAGTCGAAGGAGGTCGAAGGTGGTCCTCTACATAGTCGAAGGAGGTCTTCAACGTGCCATTTTTTCAAACTCTCCTAAACTCTTCTAAACTCGCGAATTAGGTCGCCGCAGTGGGACAGCCCCTTAAGCCATCACGCAAACTAACCTTCCTTCCATGGACTCCATCCACACTCCACGCAGCCTCGCCAAGGCCGCCAATGTAATCATGGATCAGTCTCACCCTGGACACTTCCTCTTTTCCCTTCTTCCATCGGGCAAGAGGTGCAGAAGTCTGAAAACACAATCTACATATTCAGGACAGTTTCTTTACAGCTGTTTTCAAGCAACTGTGGAATGAGCTTCCAGTGAAGGTGGTGGAGGCAGGTTCATTTTTATCATTTAAAAATAAATTGGATAGTTATATGGATGGGAAGGGAATGGAGGGTTATGGTCTGAGCGCAGGTATATGGGACTAGGGGAGATTATGTGTTCGGCACGGACTAGAAGGGTCGAGATGGCCTGTTTCCATGCTGTAATTGTTATATGGTTATATGGTTAACTGAACCATCCTAGCTAGCTTGCATGCAGTCCCGACCTTCTATTTACCTCATTGAAGACCTTTGAACTATCTACAGTATAATTGGACTTAATTGGAATTTATCTTGCATTAAATAATATATCCTTAATATAATGGTCACACTGTGCACGGCTTGATTGCAACCATGCAGAGTCTTCTCGTTGACTGGATAACATGCAACAAAAAAGCTTTTCACAGCATCACAGTACACGTAACAAGAATAAACTAAACTATGCTAAGAAACAAAACGAAGTGACGGTTTGTAGTTGGGGTCCTTCTTCAGGTAAATCATTAGCTGGGAGGGGGATGAAAGCTGGTCGAGAATAGAGGAAGCATGGCAGAGCTTGGGGGGGTGTGGATAGTCAGACGGTTGGACGAAGGCCAGAGATAATTATGGTGTAAGACAAAAGGACTGAAGAGTTGTGAATTGTGAAACCAGAGGAAGGAATGTAGGCAGAGATGAAGGGGAGATATAGATGCGAGTCTTGATGGGTGGGCGTAGGGTGGGTTGGTTGGGGAGGGGGAGGGAGGTTGTTAAAGGTAACCTAAGATTGGAGAAATCAATATTCATACCTTTGAGTTTTGTAAGATTTGGTTGATAGTAAGATACATCATGGAAACAGGCCTTTCATCTCAAGGAATCCACGCCAACCATTGATCACCCTTCCACATTAGTTCCATGTTTTCCCACTTTCGCATCCAGTTCTCACACACCAGGGGCCATTTTACAGAGGCCAATTAACGTACAAGCCTGTATGTTTTTGAAATGTGCGTGGAAACCTGAGCGCCCAGAGAAAACCCACGTGTTCAAGTCCAGGCCCCCGAGTAGCCCACCTCCTGGGTCACCTATCGGGGACGTTGCGCCTGCCCAGTAGGTCTAGCTTGCCTGCCGCGGAAGTCGAAAGGGTCCCATGCCGCGAGAGTGAGGAGGGACCCGCAGCGAGCAACCGCTGAGAGCGTGGAATGTCGTCGAGGTGCGAGGAAGGTCGTCAGAGGGCGATGAGGGCCATCGGAAGCTCCCGATGAGCACTGCCCAAGAGAGGACCTGGCGGCAGGTGGCCGAGGGTGGACCCGCATGAAGGCCGCAAGTCGGACAGGCCCGTGGTGAGAGTGCCAGAGGCCAGACCAGCTTGCAGTGGGTGCTCAGACAAGGACGCGCTGCCAAGAGAACAAAAGGGGACCATTGGGACTACATTGAACACTTCGTAACTCTGTCGGCATCCTATATATGTGGCAACTCTTTGCATTCTTTGTACATGGTATGCAGAACAAAGAATTTCACTGTGACATGTCACGTGTGGTAATAAAGTATCAATCGATCAATGAAAAAAGAACATGCAAACTCCACACGGGCAGCACCCAAGGTCAGGATCGAACCCGGGTCTCTGGCACTGTGAGGCAACGCCTCTACCAGCTGTGGCACTGTGCTGCACCTGTGCCGCTGTGCGCTACTGCGCTGCGCATTACTCTCGATTAGCTATTAACTTTAACATTCCTCATGAAATAGTATAGATAATTTAAAGGGAGGATGGTCAGGCATAAGAGTGAGAGGAGAATAGAGAGTTACGCTGATGGGTTTGGTTGAGAAATGATGGGAAGAGGCTAAAATGTAGTATACGTCTGCATTGATTGGAAGGATCAAAGGCTTTGTTTGGTTCAGTGTAACCTTTTGGTTGTACTCAGTAAAATGTATAGTGTGTAAAATTGGAAAAAAATGGCCCAAATAATACAAAAGTAGCAGAAACCTTCGGGGGCATATTACAAATGAGTGGATTTAAAGTTACAAATTCCCGTTTGTGTACATGCTTGCCACTGCTTTGCAAATATGGTACCAGCCAGTGATCTGTGGACACGTTTGGTTGCTTACAGGAGACACGGGAGACTGCAGATGTTGGAATCTTCAGCAAAAAATACACAAAGCAAACTGCCTGAGCCTGTTCTTTCATGGTCTGTACATGACCAACTGGGTCAATTACAAAGTGCTGGAGAAACGCAGCAGATCAGGTAGCATCTGTGGGGAGAAATGGACGGACTGCTTTTCAGGTCAGGACCTTCTTTAGTCTGAAGAAGGATCCCGACCCAAAACGTTGCCTGGCCATTTCTGTCACGTACAGACCATGAAAGAACAGGCTCAGGCAGTTTGCCTTTTGCCGTTACCATTGGTATCAGTTCATTTCTGTATACTATGTCAGAGTTACTTTTCACTCCATACACCAGCAAGGGACTTTTTTTTGGTGTGTCAATATGTAACTAACCGCGGTTCTAATGGAGTAATTGAACTTCTACCTCCAAATGAGCAACTATTTTTACAGTACACTCTCCTTTGCTTTGCTAAAGATGGGGGCATTCGCTGGAGTAGAATTCTATGGGTGATGGTAGATATACCGTGATCATCGGTGAGCTATTCCATCTTGGAAGCATCACTGTTGATCCTGACCCCATCATTACCTAACACTCACAATGATCACCTTCTGCTATATTGAGGCTGCTCCTCAACCATTGTATGCCGATCCGATCTCCTTCCTTATGCAAAGATGGATTTGCAATGGGGGAGTGTAGCTTTCAACTGATTGGATGGGTATTTGCCATAAGAGGAAGGATTCAGCAGACAGGACCTATACCATTTTGAGTTTAGGAGATTGAGAGGTGATCTTACTGAAAATTCTAACAGGACTTCACAGGTTAGATGTTGTGACAATGTTTCCCTGGATAAAGTGTCCAGACCAGAGATTACAGTTTGAAAATAAGGTTCAAGTTCAAGTGAGTTTATTGTCATGTGTCCCTGATAAGACAATGAAATTCTTGCTTTGCTTCAGCACACAGAACATAGTAGGCATTTACTACAAAAACAGATCAGTGTGTCCATATACCTTAATATAAATATGTACACACATGAATAAATAAACTGATAAAATGCAAATAACAGATAATGGGTTATTAATAATCAGAGTTTTGTCCCAGCCAGGCTATTCAGGACAGGGATGAAAATAAATATAATGATCTTTTGAGTTCTCAAGGCAAGAGGCCCAAATGCTGAATAGATTCAAGAAAGAGGTGGGTAGACTTTTGGATATTAAGGAAGTAAAAAGGGTATGAAATAAGTGCAGGTAAGTGCCATCCTTTTCACCGCATGGTTTTAAAATATCAGACAGGATCTTATTGAATGGAAAAGATTGGCACAAGAGACTGAAAGGCCTCTACCTTATTTTATATCTTAAATTGTTATCCAGTTTCATAAGGAGTCATTGTATTGTGATTAATCATTAGGGCAGTAACGTTGATGCATTTTTCTCCCGCCCTAGCTTGGAGACACTAACGCCAGTTGCAGCACCTCAGCCTGAGATCAGCGTATTTGAGATTAAAACATGGATTAAGTATATCGCTTCTTGTGGCACGCAAAACCACACCTTGACAATGTATCCACACCAGTCTATCATTTGATATATTTATAGTTGTTTGAATGACTGGTGTTGTATTATAATGACTTGAGTACACTAGTGAAGGGAAACTTGTAATTACAAACAATAGATGCATGTTGGAGGAGGACAGAAATTACAGGTTAATTCCAGTACACGCTGAAACATCAGAAGGTGAAAATGACAAGGTCATATGTTTCAGACAATATGGTGAATGTTGAATATGTTGCACACTGTGTAATTTCAGTAATATGCACTAACACATCAGTGGAACTTGCAACAAAACTGTTTTTTTTAATGAAAACTTCTAAAAGTAGAATGAGTCAATGTTCAGAGCTAAAACAAATTCCTTGTCTTAGCAGACTTTTAAAAGAGATGTTCTTCTTCTTGCGTATGGCGTGCACAGTCTAAAGTTGTAGGACAACTTGTTCTATTTGATCTTATTTGATTGTGCACACCGCGAAACAGGGCGGACCACGTGAAGGTTGCAATCTCCCACCCCTTAAAAGAGATAATAATGTGTTACATAATTCCATCCCACACTTTTTCTACCTCACAAATTTAACTTGGCCTGACTTGCATTTTTCAAGAAACCAGCCCACATGCAAACTGAGAGAAAAAAAAACACCTCTTAACATGCACCTTACTGCAGAAACATAAATCTAATTTGGCCATTACGTAATTCTTTTCTGTTTTATCCAGTGAAATGTCAAACCTGGTTTACAACTGCTTAGTGGGTTTATTCGAGCCAAGGAGCATTTGCTAAATCTACCTGGAGCTCATTTAAATCTTTCCCACATTCTCAAAGCATCTCCATTTAACCTCATATTTTGCTTGTGCAGCTTACATTGACTTCTCTAACTTCAAATAACCCTTGCTTTCCCTCTCTCTCCATCCCACCCCTTCCCAGTTCTCGCACCAGTCTGACTGTCTCCGACTACATTTTATCTCTGTTGGCTTTGTTGTTACCTTCTCCCAGCCAACAATGACCTATTCCCTTTTCCCGTAATCTTCATCCCCTTTGTCCTGTCTTCACACCTTACACTTCCGTATGTATGTATCTCCCTCTCCCTCTGGCAGATGAAATGGGAGGGGGGGGGGGGGAGAAGAAAGGAAGAGGGGGGGGGGGGGGGGAGAAGGGGGAGGGAAGAGGGGGGGGGGGGGGGGGGAGAAGAAAGGAAGAGAGGAGCCAGAGGGCCGAGGGAGAGCTGAGAAGGGGAGGTGACCTGAAATTGGAGAAGTCAATGTTCATGTCGCTGGGGTATAAACTGCCCAAGCGAAATATGAGGTGCTGCTCCTCACTCTGGCCATGGAGGAGGCCTAGGACAGAAAGGTCAAATTCGGAATGGGAGGGGGAGTTGATGTGCTGAGCCACCAGGAGATCAGGTTGGTTATTGCGGACCGAGCAAAGGTGTTTGGCGAAGCGATCGCCAAGCCTACGCTTGGTCTCACTGATGTAGATCAGCTGACATCTAGAGCAGCGGATGCAATAGATGAGGTTGGAGGAGATGCAGTGAACCTCTGTCGCACCTGGAACGACTGTGTTGGGTCCTTGAATGGAGTCAAGGGGGGAGGTAAATCGACAAGTGTAGCATTTCTTGCGGTTGCGAGGGAAAGTGCCCGGGGAGGGGTGGTACGGGTGGGAAGGGACAAATTGACCAGGGATTTATGGAGGGAGCTGTCTTTGCGAAAAGCAAACAGGGGGGGGAGATGGGAAGATGTGGCGAGTGGTGGTATCACGTTGGAGGTAGCGAAAATGACGGAGGATTATTTGTTGTCCGTGCATTTGTTATCTCCAGCCTTGACTATTCCAACACGTCCCGTCACCTTCCCAATGTAAATTTGAGCTTGCCCAAATTTCTGCCAACTATGCTAATGTCAAGTCCATTTCATCTGCCAAAAATGTGCTTGCTCTCAGTCCACCATTCTAAAATTCTCACTCTGAATGGTGGACTGAGAACAAGTGTCTGAATTTCACCAAGGCCTTGCCTCATAGTCATACTGTTTCTATAACTTTCTCTGACTCCACAAACTTTCAGGAACATCATTCCAACCATGGCTTCCTGTGCATCTGCAACTTCCATTAACCTTGTTGATCTTAAGGCGAGGGGTTCACTCCTAAATCTTCGCCTTCAGCCCCATTTTCTCCTATAATATAATTTTTAATGTATTTCAGGCTACCTGTCCTAATAGCCTCTTTTATAAATTGATGTCAGTTTTTGCCAGAAAATAAAAGCTTCTGTGATGTGCTTTTGGATAGTTAATCTTGTTAAAGCTGGTATATAATTCCAAGATGTGGTCTTTCATTTTTGATTTATAGCAATCCATAACATCTTTTCACTGCTTGTCAGACGCAATAAAGCATCTTCTAAAAAAAATCACTTTTAATCTAAAAAATGAGCAAACAGGTTCTATCCCAGCTACAATTACCAGACCATCTGAGAGACCCTGGATAGCTAAGTCATCAGCATGTTGGATGGCGGGGCAGGCTTAAGGGGCGGTGTGGCCTAATCCTGCTTGCATTTTCTTACGGTTTCATGTTCATATTGTGTGAAAATCATTTAACTTTGGGGAGTAAGCAGTCCATAAGTTTAACCCCTTGCCTCCCTAACTGTAAAATCAAACCATCTCACGTGTTTTATTGCAAGAAAACATTGGAAATCATATCATAAATTCCACCTGACCACATAAGCATCGCAATGACAAACTTGCACTGAAAGATGCAAATATTTTGCTGAATCAGACGTTCAGCACTTTGATCTGTTCAATCAGACTTCTGATGTGACAATAAGGTTGTTTCCACACATGATCATTTTTTTTTAATGTTCTGTCTAAAAATATTCACTTTATAAAGGGCGTATATATTTAAAATAGATGATTCAGCACGTTTGTCTGTCACATGTGTTTGTATGGAGTTGTTTAACCGCAGTCAGCTCGGATTTGCTTCCCATTTTGTACAAGCCTGAATTTGCCTGCAGATAATTAACAGAAAGACAATGAGAGAGAGAGAGAGAGAGAGAGAGAGAGAGAGAGAGAGATGCCACACTCGGAGAATGATCTAAGCGCCAAAATTACAACATTAAGAGTGAAGAGAAACAAAACAAAAAAAGTTTTTCGCTGATAAAGTGAAATTGGGCCCCTTTAAAAATCGAAATGAGTTACGGGGAAGCGTTGGAAACAAATCAGTGCGCGGCCGTGTAAAGTCTGGGCGTCGCTGGCATCCGCGTGTGCATATTGGCTCCAAACACCTACAGGATTCACAGGTGACAGCGTCTTCCCGAGGAGGAGGATTAACATCCTGCCAGGGAAAGAAGAACACGCCACAGTCCAACAGGAGCTACTGATCTTATAGACAAAAAAAATTGCTACTTCTTGTTACATGACTTCAACTACCAGGTTGAAGATAATTTCACTATAACTCTTTTGGAAATAAAATGTAATGCTTACTTTGACAGGGCAATGAGAGCAACATATTGTTTTAAAATCAGTACGTTAAAATATAGTTGAGTCATACTTTGTAATGGGTACTCAAGTTGGAGATTGGAAGTGGTGGTACACTCTGCGTGACATCAGAAGCGGAGAGGTTGCGTTCCAGACACCATAGTACACACGGACACAGACTGGGGTAAAGACACAGACTGTCTCGCCACTGCAACTATGCAGCGAGGCTTGAGTGAGCGGCCTCGCTGGGATGGCAGGGCAGTAAAGCGGGACCTCTACATTCGCGTCAGCCTGGACTCCAAGGAGATACTGGGATATCACAGACTCTGATAAGATCAACTTTACTTTTGATAGAGGGGAGGGAGAGAGAACCAACACACGAACCTGTGCTTCCGACAGATGAAGCCTCGAATGGTTAAATAGCCAAAAGGGCAGTTAATAGCAGTTAAGTTACCTAATCAAAAGTTGTACTAAACGGGCTCCAATTTATACCAAATCATCCAGGCGCAGATATAGAGCCACCGGGTTTCCCCAATTAAAATTCATGCAGTGGAGATTTCTCCACCCTGAAAGCTGCCTTTACACCGAATTACAAAAGAGTTATAATCAGCTCAGCGTTAAGAGGGAGAGAGGGGAGGAAAAAAGATAAACGCTTAAGTTGAGAACAATGTTCCTTTTCTTGTTGGCAAGATCTTCCCCATGAGCAACTGTTCAGACGTGATTTCCACACAGATAACCCGCCAACAGCTCACTCGCAGCAGCAGCAGCAGCAGCACCGGCCGCCTCTGCCTCGCTGCACTGCGAGAGAGGTCCTTGCAGGCGGCCGAGTGAAATGTGGCGCCCCCTTGCCCAAGAGAGGGAGTGAGTGAGGAGGGAGGAATAAAGATCACCCCCCACGCACACACACCAACCACCACCCCCTCCCCAACAGGCAAAAAAAAAAACAAACAAGTATTTCCCGAGAAGGCTGCTTTCAGTGTAAGGGGGGAGGGAGAGAGAGAAGAGGCCCGATGGCGATGGAGGCAGACGATTGCTGGTGTGTATGTGTTTTGGGGCGGCGCGATAGCAAAGGCATGTCCGCTGTTTGTATTAGCGCTGAATGGTGTCTTGAAAATGACGTAATGCCTGAAGTCGGGGTCCTGACAAGCGATAACATTTGTGATAAAGGCCGGACTCAGCCTAGAGCCCCCCTTTCTCTCCCCCCGACATACTAAACAGACACAACCTCCCTCTGCAGACGGACACGGGCAGCGCGTTTGAACAGCCGGCACAGTCCGCGCCTCTCTCTCTCTCTCTCTCTCTCTCTCTCTCTGTCTGTCTGTCCCCCTCTCTCCCCCCTCTCTCTCTCTCTCTCTCTCTCTCTCTCTAAAATCTCACTCTGCAAAAAAAACTCAGACGGTTCATGGCTCTCACCAAAGCTCCACCATCTTTCGAGCTGCAAAGATTATTACCATCATATCAACAGGTAAGACAGAGAGAGAGAGAGGGGAGTGAGAGTGAGAGACGGCGAAAACCAGCCCCGAGATTTAAAGAACAAAGATCTCCACCCGATTTTTCGGAATCTCTTTAAACGGGCTCTGTTTACGTATGTGTGTGTGGGCAACATTCGCTCGCTGGTTTAAGATATTTATGTTGATTTGTTAGGATAATGCTTTCAGCTGTGTACAGTCAACAGACCTCTTGCCTTTTTTTTCTCTCTCTCTCCTTCAAAGAAACCCAGCAGACTTCTCAGATTTCACATGCATTCCCATTTCCCGTATTTGTTGGGTCGGGAGGTCACTGGAACCGGCATGAGAAATGGTTCCACGTACGTGACAGGAGCCTCCAGTAGCCTTTAGGGTCAAGTTTACCAGAGGAAAGGATGATTTCAAGTACGTTTGGGCTTTTCGCCTTTAATTTTTGTTGTTGCAGTGCTGGCTACTTAGCGGGAAAGTGGCAGCGGGGAAATGGATGGCGTTATTGGTGTCTTTTCAGTGAGGGATGTTCGGTTGAAATATCTAGACCCAAACGTATCTGCAGCGCCAAGAAAGTTTCTGAGTGACGTGGCCGAGATAACCCCGGTTAAATGCGTCTGGGTGGACTATTTCGCGTTCATTTCGCCAGTCTAAGCGGCGTGTACACACACACATAGTTGCAGATATAGGTACATTTAATTGCATTTTATTTTCCTCGCGGAGAGAAAACTCGCTTCCCTCTTCGACTCTGCTTCAGTCTTTTCGACAGTGAAAAGTCCTTTGCGGCCCATCTGGCAGGACCTGGGAGTAACATGGTTGGAGTAAACTTTATCTGAAGTTGTGTGTACGCTGAGTTCATTGTCGTCTGTGGCCAGACGCTCTCCTCCGGTGGTTGAACTTCTCCAGACGAGGACTTGGTAGTTTTTTTTCTCTCTCTCTCGCTCCTGATATAAAGCCAAGTCCAGCTTTGAAAGTGCAGACATAAGTAATTGCACCGCTTGACAAGGGCAGAATGAGCCGTTTGCGTTTTCTTATACGCACTCAGTAAAATGTGGCCCCAGTTAAACATGACTTATTATGGCAGTCAGTTCAGGACGTGTGGGATAAAAATGCCATTAAAATGTTTCCTGCTGATCCGGCTGGATGTGACCGGCGAGATCTGTTAAAAGCTCCTTGTGATTGCTGGCGCGTTTCATCTCAATGCAACTTTGACACATCTCACTTTTGTTTTGACTTGCCCTAGGTGTGGGCACATAAAATTGTCCTCTTCCACCCCACCCCCAGTCCCCTGGATTTACAGACAATTGTTTCTCGGCTCTCCTTTCCCACATCACGATAGAGTGGCAATCGTGATATTGTGATCGTTTATCCCCCCCGCCCCCACCAACCACCAGGAGTTATTTTTTCTCTCTCCGAGCTTTAGAATCCCGTTTAACACGAGATTTGAACCGTTGTCGTCTTACGGGGAAGTAGTCTGAACTTTGCCGGGAGTTACTGAAGTTATTTAATGAGACCATCTATTGTGCCTAATGATGTAATCATTTATCGAAGGCACTCCAAAGAAGCTTTGTTACATAAGAGGTACGAAAAGTATACAAGATGCATCTAATCAGCGGAGATAATGCGGTGAAGTTCACTCCTCGGAGCGTTTACTACTGATACGAAATGGTTAACGTGTAGAGGTTTACAAGTGCTTCACTCCACTCTTTAGTGGTGGCGGAACCGGCGTCGGTTTAAAGTTTACATGTGTAAAGGGAACTTTGGGGAACTGGCTTGCAGAAATGTTCATCACTTGAATGGGCCCCGACTGTTCAGAATACCAGTTTAAAGTGAGTGTCACGTTTGCATTGACAGGAACTATAAGCCCATTGAAGTTTTGATCTCTATGCAAGTCTTTGTGTCCTTATCACAGGAAATGTTGCGGAAAGCTGTTGTTCGGTCGAGTTCCTAACACGTGTAGATTAACGATTCTTGTCTCTCAGACGATGATCACTTCTCACTGAGATTTCACCGATGATCAGAGAAAATATAAACCTCAATAGCAAATTGCTCATTGTGAATTGAGCGCATTATTCCTCTGATGTGGGGGTGCTTTTAGCTATGGAGATAGATATATAGATAGATAGATAGATAGATAGATAGATAGATAGATAGATAGATAGATAGATTAACTAGCAATGATAATTGTTATAAAGAACATTTTGTAATGTGATGTTATGATTAATGGCGAGTTTATACAGTGCTTGATCAGATTATGAATGCAGGGATCGCTGGGCCAATCTTGCGTGTATGGAATGAACAACAAACTTGTATTGATTTATGCTGAGATCTGAAAACTTCAGCAGCTCCCAGTTTTTGCAATAATATAAACGAAGGGACTGAAATGTTAAAATACTTGGACTAATATTTTCTCGGTAGTTGGGGATGATGGGCGGGAGGGGTGGGGGGAGGGGGGCGGAATAGAAGAAAATAATCTGAAAACTGAAAGTTACCTGGTGCAAGAAGGGTTCTGAGAAAAGTTTGCAGCTGCTAGAAATAGATGTAGTCACAATTGTTTTTGCCTTGTAATATCTTCCGCCTATGTTGTACGACTCGTGTTCAGTTGACCGAATTTCTCCCCAAAAGTCGCAATAAGCTCCCACAGGCTCCTTTTTAATAGGGCACATGAGTACGTGTATGTCTGTGTTAATAACGACCCTGCATCATAGGAGGAGGGGAGGGGGGGGGGGGTCGTTTGTTCGCACTTAGCTGGAGTCCAGTCAGGTTAATTACTCTGTGCCCATATGCCTGGTTACAACAGCGGTGTCCAGACTAGAAACAATTTTGGATAAAGTAAAGGTTTGTTCACAAGGCCAAGGCAGCAATGAGCATATAAGTTTGAATGAATATAAGTAGACATGGTTGTATGCTTCAAACTGGAAAGGAATGCAGTGACAGCCAATTCAGACTGTACAGGGAGATCATAACGTGAGCAAATAGTGGGGGAAGTTAAAGATGCTTGTTGGTGATTGTAGCATTGATGTAAAAGGGGGAAAGTTGGTTGTTTTGACTCGAAATGCTGTAAATTTCCACAAATAGTCTGGCTGTCGTACAAACCTGTTGATTTTTAGTCTACAACATCGGTGCTTGGCTATACACACCATTAAAGCGAATATTCGCTCGAATTGAGGCCATCTGGAGAGTTTTATTAGCACCGACACACAGAGAGGGTCGAAAGTTGTGGAATATATAAATTCTGGGATTAGAAATGGAGCAAAAGTGTGGTGGAAATATTCGAAAGATTTTAATTATTTGAAATACTTGTTAAACAACAAAGCATGCTCACAGGGACTCGCCTTTTGAAATCCGAGGAAAGTTGTTTTTTGTACTGTGGTAGCCTCAGCTCATCTAATAAAACTTGTTGAAGCAGATGGTCTGTGACGCTCTTCCAAGGCAGTGCTTTTACCGAGTTACCCATTTTATTTACAGTTTCTGGCTTATTGTCAGGACACGTAATATAGAATAATCGTTGGCTGCTTATTGTTGCTGACGACTTTTTTTCACCCTGTGTTGATAAACGTCCCCGAACGTTCACAAAATCACCAGTGCTAGGAATTTACAGCAAAAAATAGTACACGACAGGAAGGGCACAACTTCGAAAGCAACGTCAGATCACTTTCCAAAAAGGTAGGCCAAGCCAACTCTGATTTTATTTCAATGTGATGATTATTTTTGAGCAGTCATTTAGAATGAGGAATTATACAGTGTCCCCTTTTTTTTAGAGCGGCGAATTGTATTCTGCCCGTTTCACTGATTTATTAAAATAGTCTGGTACTCAGTAACTTCGTGATCATCGTTATTGCCATTGAACAGGCAGGCAGGCAGCCGTTGAGGGGAAATGGATTTAAAGGCCGCCTTACAGTAAATCTCATGTATAAATTATCCTGTCGGTTTTATTAATTCATTTGAAACAAACAAAATGCCGTCATGTGAAGTTAACAAGTAACAGGCTTAAAGTTTTTTCTCGAACTTGAAGGAGAACAAAGAATGTGCCCTTATTATCTTACGAGCACTGTGACTAACTAATGTGGCTGTACAAAAACAAAATCCCCACCTATCTATCACTCGTCCGCAGCGTTTTAGTTGATCTTTTGACAAAAAGGTAATTTTTATTTAGTTTTGGAGATCTCGTTTGAACTGTTGCAAAGTATTCTTATGCGAAAAGCGTACTCGCAGACGTTGCTATTGTAACGGTTACTTAACACTTTTGTTTTATTTAATTCAAGTTCCAATGCCATCCCTCTCAAGCCCGTTGCCACGATTAACTTACTTACAAACTAACTGAACATTTCAACGCCATGACAATTATATTTAATCCACTTCATAATGTACACATAATCTATCGAAATTGTATTGAGACCCGCACGCATCTATACACGGTGAATTAAATGCAGTACAGCGATGACTATTCAAAAGGTGAGGAGGAAAGGATCCGGGGTGTGTGTTGCGGGTTGAAAGACGCAGTGAGTTTTACTGAAGTGATTAGTCATTTCCCTACACCTGACAATGGGTTCATCTGCGTTAAGCTGGGGCGGGAATGTCCACAAACACACCACTAAAATATATATATATCAAGAAAGTGTTTAATAACATTTAAAAATAAAACGATTAGGATGAAATTGCAGCCGAACTATGTTTCAGAGATCGAGACACGTCAGCTCGGTTCTGAGAGACCGGCCCTCACTCATACCGTTGAATGTTTAGCGGTAGAACTGGCAAACTTTTCAGACTGAAAAGTTCCAGCATGTTAAAAAGAGATGCTGACATTTTTTTTTTCTCTCCCCCCCCCCCCCCCCCCCCCCCCCCCATCTTCTTTTGCACAGATATGGTCCGGAAAAAGAATCCACCATTGAGAAATCTTGTGAGCCAAGAGGAAGGTGAAGATTGCCAGCTCCCTGGGGCAGAGAGTGCCGTCATTCAGAAGACTGTTGTACGATCGGGACCCCCGGACCCCATGCAGGAACATAACAGCCAGCAAGATGCACTAGAGTCTGTCAGCAAGGAGGAACATTGTCTGCGTGTCGCAGACGGAGCTAGCATCAAAAGCGACTTGAAAAGCCCCGCACTGGGCGAAGGGAATGGCTTCAATTATAAAAGCCACAAGAAGGGAGGAAATGTTCCATCCTTCCCGCAAGATGAGGTGACAGACAGAAATATGTCTGCGCTCTCATCCCAGGCTGCTAGCGGATTCTGCGAGGGATGCAAGTCTCCGAGCAGATCAGAACCAGATGACGGCGATGGCAGGAGCTGCGATGTGTCTGAGAACCCCTCGGAATTAAACCATGCAGCTCAAGCGTCACCCAAAAGTGGCCGTGAGAAGGACGAGCTGCTGCAGCCTGACCCACCTGACCATCACACTTCAACCCCGGGCGCCATGCCTTCAGAAAACTCTCAGGTGCTTTCAGATGGGGCCGTTGCAATTGATAAATCAAAGGCACAACAGTTGACTGACAACCCAGACGCGGCGCCCCTGACTCCTGAACTGCAAGACTTCAAGTGCAACATTTGTGGTTATGGCTATTATGGAAACGACCCGACCGATTTGATCAAGCATTTCCGCAAGTATCACCTCGGCCTGCACAACCGTACCCGCCAAGATGCAGATCTGGACACCAAAATCCTGGCATTACATAATATGGTGCAGTTCTCACAATCCAAAGACTTTCAGAAACTGAGCCGCAATACCGGCTTGCTAACTGGGATGTTACAGGATCTGAATGCTCAGCGACCCGCCTTATTGAATGGGACCTATGATATACACGTAGGTGTCTGCTCCATTGCATCCAACATTTAGTTTGATACCCAGATTATGGGTCATAATAAAACTTTAAGGAGGCCTTCTGTAATACAGGGGTAGAAATATAATGCAGAGAGAAACCCAGTTTGTAAATTAAATAACATTTAAATAGCAACTTGGGGCACAATGAGGAAAAATGTAAGGAACTGGTTAGAAGAGATCCTACTGCAGCCTGTGATTCCCCTCAAGATATGAATCAACTGTGGAAATGTAACAATATTCACATTACTCCAATGGCTCATGCCTTAGATGATTTCTTGAATTGTTTGCTAATTGCTATCTATTCTGATCATCTTGTCTGACGAAGGGTCACGACCCAAAACGTCATCCATTCCTCTCTCCAGAGATGCTGCCTGTCCCGCTGAATAACTCCAGCATTTTGTGTCTATCTTCAGTTGAAACCAGCATCTGCAGTTCCCTCCTACACATCTTCATTTAAAACTGTTTCTATTTCATGGCTGCCAATCGTTGACTGACTATTCAGTTTGCAACTTAGTTACAGGGAGGTCGTTGTTGAAGAGATTAGACAGCATAAACATAATTTGAATCCATTACTGTTAATGAAAAACTCTCTGCTTAATTAATCCATTTTAAAAATCAATTTGTCTGTAGTCTTAGAAAGTTCATTTCAGGATTTACAATTGCAAAGGAATTTTTATATGAAAATAACTACCTTAACCTTGCAGCATCATTATTTCAGGTGTGCTTTCATCACTTAAGAGGGAACGCTTGTTTTTTGCTGTGTTTTTTTTTCTTTTTTCGGAAGCTTTGGTGTCTTTTATCCAATTCATTTCTTGGTAGCAGGTTGCCACCTATATTTCATTACATGACCACATATGGGAACCAGCGATCACTGCAGTTGTTGAGTTGTACTCACAATATTGAAAGATTAACAAGGGGTTCCTTTGTTACCAACCATTATTTCTTTGAGAGAATTATATTTTTTTGTTTTAAGTCATTATCAAAGAGTCATACTGCATGGAAACTGGCCATTCAGCCCATCTCATCCATGCTGACCAGTGGGCACCCTTTCATATTAATTCAACCTCACAGCTCTTAGTCCATAGCTTTATATGCCCAGGCAATTCAAATGCTTATCTAAGACACTTCTAAAACACCATCATTGACTGAGTTTCAAGTATTTTCTCAGGCAGCACAGTCCAGGTACCTAGATCTTTCTCAGTGAAGAGAACTCCCCTCTTATCGTCTCTAAATTAGAACCATAGAAACATGGAAAATAGGTGCAGGAGGAGGCCATTCGGCCCTTCGAGCCAGCACCGCCATTCATTGCTATCATGGCTGATCATCCCCAATTAATAACCTGTGCTTGCCTTCTCCCCATATCCCTTGATTCCACTAGCCCCTAGAGCTCTATCTAACTCTCTCTTAAATACATCCAGTGACTTGGCCTCCACTGCCCTCTGTGGCAGGGAATTCCAAAAATTCACAACTCTCTGGGTGAAAATGTTTTTTCTCACCTCAGTCTTAAATGGCCTCCCCTTTATTCTAAGACTGTGAGCCCTGCTTTCCTTTCACCCTAAATCTGCGGCCTAACTACCTCTGATATGGGGAGAAGTTTCCTCCGATCTAACTTATCTTTGCCCCTCACAATTTTATATACCTCAGTTATCGCACTTGCTAAACTCCATGATCTTATTAATCTCCACTCCAGGAATAACAATCTCTTCTCAAAACTGAACTGCTTCATCCAGGCCACATCTCTGCGAGTCATTTCTGCACCCTCCCCAATACTATTACACCCTTCCTATAACATGGTGATCAGAACTGTACACTGTACTCCAGCTGAACTCTGACCAAGGATTTATTAGTTGGACCATAACCTCTATTCTTCTGTATTCAATGTCCTGACTAGTGAAGGCCAGCATCCTATATGTCATCCGACCCATGTAATATACCTATGTTTCCACCTTCAATGACACACAAACTTGTACTCCAAGCACCTTCTCAGTACACAATACTCCTGAAGAACCTGACATTCTTGTGTATCTCCTAGCCTCATGGTGCTCCCAACATGCACCACCTCACACATGTCTGGATTTAACTCCATTTTCCATTTTTCAGTCTATTTCACCAAATAAGCAAAACCTCACAGCAACCTAAGACTACCTTCTACACTGAAAATAGCTCTGCCAGTCTTTGTACCATCTACACGCTTCCTCAGTGTTTTCCATATCCAAGTCATTCATATGTATTATAAAAAGCGAGGGTCCCAGCACCTATCTCTCTGGGCACACACATTCAACTGCAAAAACAACCGTCTAGCATCAGCCTGCCTCCTATTGCCAACTCAATTTTGGATCCAGTTTGCTAAATCGCCCTGGATTCTACCAGCCTTTCTCTTTTCAATCAGTTTCCCACGTGGGAGCTCATCGAAGGCCGTACTCGTGTGCACATAAATCACACCTATTGCCCTGCCCTCATCAGTACATCTTGTTACCTTTTCAAATAATGTAATCAAATTGGACTGATAGGTTCTGCCCTTGACAAAGCCATGTTGGCTCTCCAAACAGTCCCTGCCTTAAGCCTTTTTCCAGCATCTTCCCTACCACTGATGTTAGGCTCACAGGTCTGTAGTTAACAGGCCTGTCTCTGCTAACCTTTCTTGAAAGGGGAGAAGGGGGCGCATGTTTGCTCTTTTCCAGTCATCTGCTAACTTGCTAGTTTCAGGTGAATATTTAAAAATCTCAGCCGGATTTTTAGCCAAATCTTAGCCCAGCAATCTCTTCCCTTGCCTCCAGTATCAGCCTGGGATCATTTCCATCCCAATTGAGCTATTTAGTCTCGGTAATCTTTCAATCCATTTTAGAATTGTTTTTAAGTTATTTTCTTAAATTTGCATGGAAAAGTAAAAAACGTAGGAAGGAACTGCAGATGCTGGTTTAAACTGAAGATAAACACAAAATGTTAAGAGTAACTGAGTGGGATAGGCAGCATCTCTGGAGAGAATGAATGGGTGCCACTTACTGATCTGTGTATCTGCCTCTCTCCTGACATCATGCCAGAAGAAGGGTCTCGACCCAAAATGTCAACCATTCCTTCTCTCTGAGAGATGCTGCCTGCCCCGCTGAGTTACTCCAGCATTTGTGGCTATCTTTGGAAAAGCCAAGTGTTTGCCGGTAAGGCTGCCTGCTTTATCCTCAGTGTAAAATCAGGAGTATTCCCGCTCTCGGTAGATTTCACTCTTGTAAGCCACATTTCAGATAGTGGGTGAAATCCAAATTCTGCTGAAAATAAAGGATGCTTCACCCTTAACATGGAAACTTGCATGGAAGTCCACAACAAAAAAAGAAGCAATCACCACCAAACCGGAATAATTAGAAACAGTGAAATGGGTAACAATATAAGAAATATGGATAGACAGATATAGATATAGATATAGATATATATATATAGATATAGATATATATTTCCCCATGAAATAAGACGATGTCCTTCCTTGCTGTCATTGACAGATTAGATCTCTTATGACCCTCTGAGTGCCTGAATCTAGAGACCATTGGTGAAGTTGCTTCTGCACTGGTCAGACTGCAGTTACAAGTTCTTAATTAAGGTATTCACAGAGGATTCAAAGTCCTTGTAAAATCGAAGGTCTGTACACCGTGACTGTGTAGTTAATGGTTCCAGACATAATAAAAAAGTCTGACGGTGCAGAAAACACCTTTAATATTTCCCTTTAGAAAAACCAATACTTAACCTTTTATACTAATGACTTTGACTCCTCATGCTGTTTGCTAACTGCTACCCTGAATGGCGTTGAGAGGGTTAATGTAATAAAAGTGAAGACACTTGGAGTAAAACAAAGAGGCTGTTTACTGCCGTTTTGCTGCCCACTTCCTAGCCAGACTGTTGAAGTATAACCGTGTTTCACCAATTCCAAACCAATTCTGCAATACGAAAACAAAGTAATGGATGTGTATTTTGATATATCAAAATACCATACCAACATGCACAAATAATGAGTGGGTTTAGAAAATATCTCAACCAACAAACCTTCACGGTGGTGGTGATTTGACATTCCAGACTGTCTTGACACCATGCAATAACCTTTAAAGCACAATAGAAAAAAAGTTACTTTATGGCGAGGCGTCATGTTATTGCTTTGCCTGCAAGCTGGGAATGGAAATGTCATTTGTCTTGTGTTTTGTTTCCTTTCCAGGTTACTCTGGGAGGAATGTTCATTGGCATAGGGCGCAAAACCCCCGACTGCCAAGGCAACACCAAGTATTTCCGATGCAAGTTCTGCAACTTCACCTACATGGGCAGCTCATCGAGTGAACTGGAGCAGCACTTCGTGGCAGCACATCCCAATAAGATGAAGAATGTGCCTTCCGCCCCGGAGTCCGGAAAGGACGCCAATAAATCTGAGAAAAACGCCAGCAAAGGCAGCCCCGCCACAGAGCGCCATTTACTTCGCACGTCCGACCCTGAAGATGCAGGGAAATGGCAAGACAAGTCCACCATCAAGGCGGCTGATGACACTCCCATCGGCTACTCCGTTCCCATCAAGTCCATGGACACCTCCAAGCAGAACGGGGTGGACTCCACCTGTTACTTCTGGTGCAGGTTCTGCAGTTTCAGCTGCGAGTCCTCGGACACGCTAAAGCTCACGGATCATTACAATAAGCAGCACCAGGAACACCAGCGCAACAGCTACTTTAACAGAGAATTCCCGGACAAAATTAGCAAACCAGTGGCGGCCCTCAATCAGAGCGACTCTCCGAAAGAGCGCAAGCTTCAAGCGGCCAGTAAATCGGACGCCGAGTTCCCGGTGAAAGCAGAGAAAGGCGCGACTTCATCCAAAAAGAAGGACGGCACCAAGTCCACAGAGGAGAACGTGGTCACCAGCTACAACTGTCAGCTGTGCAAGTTCAGGTACTCCACCAGCCATGGGCCAGACGTGATCACAGTTGGGCCCCTGCTGCGCCATTACCATTACATCCACAATGTTCACAAGTGTACCATTAAGCACTGCCAGTACTGCCCTGGCGGGCTGTGTGGCCCAGAGAAACACCTCGGAGAAATCACCTATCCCTTCGCTTGCAGGAAAACAAACTGCTCGCACTGCACCCTGTTGCTCTTGCACTCGCCCCAGGGGGCAGGGGGCAGTGGTCGGGTGAAACACCAGTGCGACCAGTGCTCTTTCACTGTCCAGGATGTTGATGTGCTCCTGCAGCATTACGAGGCCTTACACGGCCCGGCCAAGGTCGAGGATGGCCAACACGGAGGCGACGGACAATTGCCTGGCGAGGAAACTGAAGAGCATTGTTGCACCAAATGTAACTTTGTCACACAGGTGGAGGAAGAGATTTTCCGGCACTATAGGTAAAGGAGCAGAAGCTTTAATTCCACCCATCACCTGGCCATTTGCTTTGTTGGTTGAACCTCAAATGTGGGACAGAGAGGGTGGGGAGGGAATAATTTCCAGAACAGGTAGCAAAACCTGGAGATTTTTACTGGCAACTTACACTCCAGCGGTATGAACATTGACTTCTCTAACTTCAAGTAACCCTGGTTTTCCCTCTCTCTCCATCTCTCCCCTTCCCAGTTCTCAGACCAGTCTGACTGTCACTGACTACATTTTATCTCTGTTTACTTTGGTGTTACCTTCTACCAGCTAACAATGATCTATTCTACATTTTCCTTGATCTCCATCCCCTTTGTCCTGGTTTCACACCTGACACTTCCTTATCTATGTATGTCCCTCTCCCCTGACATCAGTTTGAAGAAGGGTCTCAACCCGAAAATCACCCATTCCTTGTCTGAAGGGGTCTGTATCTGAAACGTCGCCCATCTCTCCAGAGATGTTTCCTGTCCGGTTGAGTTACGCCAGCATTTTGTGTCTGTCTTCATCTTAAATAATTGAAATAGTTGTTCCAATGCCTGACATTACCTGTTGGATTGGCAGAAGAAGGAACCTGACTCAAAACGTGGCTCACCCATTCCTTCCACAGATGCTGCCTGACCCGCTGAGTTGACCCAGCATTTTTGTGTCTAGATGCACTGTTGATGCAAATTTTGTAATAAATCACAATATATTTTGTTAAACCAGGCAGGAAATTGTGCTTTGAATTCGACGCCCTTGTTTTAACCAGATTTTTTGCGTTGTTTAGTAAATAATAGTAAATAATCTTTTGTTGTGTCTTAGGAGAGCTCATAACCTCTACAAGTGCCGTCAGTGCAAGTGGAGCGCTCCCGACACGCAAGCTTTACTGGACCACTTCAACACAGCTCATTGTGGGGCCCAGGAGCCGGCGAGCAGTGGGAGCCCCAGCAGCGGGGAGTTGTCGCCAAACCCTGGCACCAGCAACCACAACCCGGGTAATGGTGAGCAGGAGGTTCGGCACCGCACACCCACCCCGTCGGACAGCAGTGGCAGCAGTCAACCCATGCCTCTGGCAGCGGCTACAGCAGCAGCGGTGGCAGCGGCATCGCCCGAGGACAAGGAGGGGCGGGGTTGGCTTGTGAGCAGCAAGGAAGACACCAGGAAGCAGGGGGAGCTGCCTAAGGGGAGCCCATACCCAGGCCAGCCCGGCCCCACCACCACCACCACCAACAACAACACCAATAGCAGCAGCAGCAGCAGCCTGGAGGGTCACAAGAGCAGCCGCAGGGTGGCCGAGGAAGCAGACGGGAGCCTTCCCGTGTATGGGATGCAGCCCGCCGACGCCAAGGGCTTCCCAGGCGGGTTGCAGCAGCAGCTACCGGGAGGAGGCGAGCGGGACAAGTCCCGTGCCCCCACTCCCCAGTACCCCACAAACAGTGAGCTGAACAAGGCGAGGGAGGAGTCGCAGACTCTGCTGCGGGTAAGCACGGCTTCAGTTATTCCTCACCTGTTGCTTGTTACCTTCACACACTTGAGACTATTCGCGTGAAATTTCTTTCTAAAATGACTATTTCCACCAAAGGAAGTCAGTTATTCCCTCTCACTCTCCCTGTAGATACCAGTCAGTGTACCCAAATGTAAGAAAGGTCGGGGATGCAGATTTCGGCATAGGTATAGTATCGGGGTAGTGAGGACTGAATCTAGATGCTGGCTAGTTGTTGAGGTCAAACGGGGAAGGTGTATGATGGACCATCCAGTCATTGACGAGGTATGGCTCGCATTTGCTGTGCCTGCTCTTGAAATATTCTTTGGGTCAAGAGGAAATATCACCTGTGGCTCATTGAGAAACAAAGAAAAAGTAAGTTATTTTTTTGCAAAGTGGGTGTTTTGTGAAAGGTGATGGAATAACTGGCAGTTGGCGTGGCAATACTTATCGCTATTTTGGTGCTAATGGCTAGAGCTCGACATGCTTTGATTGCAGCTAGAAGGGTAAGCCAGTAATTGCGTTCGTGATTATTCTCTAATTTTTGTAATCTGACAAACACAAATAGTTATATATAACATGTAACAGCAATTTGGAGAAACTCTCATGCGAAAGAGCAGATGGAACTAAGATTTTGAAAGCTGAAGGAGGGAAGAGTGGGACTTTTCCTGAAATGTATAATTAATTATACCCCATTGCTAGTAAGGGAGGAAATCACTCACCTTGGCAGGAATGTTGTTCCTTATGCCCTGCTGGAGTTTATGATTGAAATATATAAGGGTTATAGAGGATATTTAATTTGTGAAGAAAACCTTTTTATGAAATTGGCATCTTGCTCAACATAATGATTATGCATGATGTAAGCTATTAGGTGATAAGCTATAAGAGAATACTGTGCCATAAGTAGATTTTCCACTGCACTGCTGTTATTCCGAAAATGCTAATTTTCATTTATGATGAAATCGAATATGATCACCTCTCCTTTAATCTCTTCCTTTTCTGCCTGATTATGATTATGTGCCTGCACATCTATTGCACATGGTCTACAACTTGATTGTTTCTGGGCAAATAACATTTCTATAGTGTGGTTTTCAGTATATTTTAGCCAGTAATAGTTATGGCTCAAAGATATGGCTATAATCAGTTTTGTTCATGTAAATATGTTGACTGAAGTAATTATGCTGCCAAATGGTTTACTCTTGTTTTCCAGATTAAATCATGCATTACTGCTGTTACCAAAGAGAAATATTAAACATAATGTGCGATTTGAATCTTGTTTGTTTCACGCAGGTATTATGGGATTTGATTTTTCATCATTGGCTTGGCAGTGTTAACATCTGTATCATGAATCTTATTTGGTGTTGCCCACTGATACAGTAGAAATAGATGTAATAGGTAGAAATAATGTGGATAGTATGAAGTCGTGTTTTAACCTTACTGCATGAAAAGTATCGTTGGTTCCAGCAGAGTTAGTTAAAATTCTCTGATGTGACAAGTGTAGGGATGGTGAGATATGATTTAGTACAATAGCCCTTTCCAATAATGACATGTTTATTTAAAATTGTTTAATCTGGGCTCGCAAATGTTTCTTTATAGCTTCAGTGAATTTGCAGCGGCCTTTGGTGTTGGTCAGGAAAATTGTTGGTTGTTCCATGCTTCCGAATGCTCTATTTTAGCTTGGCCACGACGTGGGTCATCCAATGAAACTATTGTTTGCCTGTAATGTACGGGAACATTTGGGAGATAATAAGAGACTTGATAGATGTATCCTCAACTAAGTGTTTCTTGCATCGATCAAAGTATTGCAGAGATTCCTGAAAGTAATAGCAAACTTTGGGCTGACTTTTAAAAATAATCGTATTATTTGACTGAATCGCTGTTAAAATTACATTCTAATTAAGGGACATATTTTGAGATCAACAGGATAAGACATGTATGGTTGTAGTAGCTATGGTGGAAAAGTGATTAGACCAACAATGACTAATTCTGCTTCATCACGTTCTCGTGTTTGCCTGTAGGCCTATTTCGTAGTTTTGACCAATGTTGTAAAATCGGGAAGAAAAGATTAAAAATAACTTTTGAAACACTGGACTTTCACGGCAATACTCCTCCTACTAGACTAGCTGATGTTCTTCCTATTTCTAATTTATAAAGAGTTATAAAAAAATGTCAAAGATTGGCCTTCCTATTTCTCTGATCCCGTAATGGAACCAAATCATTTTAGGAATCACCACATTGGTTTAATATTTTATAATTTTATTTAATTCATTATTATAATAGCACTTCAGTTTTAGAGTGTGGGCTAACATTTGGCCCAATGCTATTTGGAAGAACAGACGATGAGTGCACAGCCTGCCACATATTTGAATGTTGTCGTAAATGAAGAACTTGTATTTACGCTGCATCTTACCACTTCGCCAGGGACTTGGATCCAAATTGCTTCATGAAGTGTATTCATTGTCACTTTGGCAAGCATTTTTTTTTTTGCATCCTGCCCTCAATAAAGCCTTGAATGCCTGAGGAGAAATGACAGTACTTGCCTTCAGCACAAAGGGACCATTTGGCTGAGTATCGTCCTTAGTAAATGGACAAGATGGCCATGGTCAGAGGCTAATTATCATCGCCTCATTCCTTGCTACAAGATCCTTGACTAGACGATCTTCAGTAATACATTGTATATTGTGTAAGTTATCTCTGATAGTTCTAAACTTTTCAGTTCAGTCACACAGAATGATGCAACATCATATGTTACAATGTGCCCATGGTTAGGCTGAGTGATGACATATATGCCACATTAATATTAGGTAATTATTATCTTCAGCGTAAAGTCTCTTGTATTTGCCCTCTACCTTCCATCGCACTGCCACCAATGGCAATCTGATCAATTACCAACTGAAATGTTAGCAGATCAGTAGCTTAACCTTATGGTAGACATTTATTCTGACGACTCTCATTTCCTGATCCTTCAATTCCCCAAGATGCAAGTCAAAAATGTAACAATACTCGTTTACATGTTGCAGCTGTAAGAAGACTGAAAAAGATTGGTATTCTCCAGGCCAGAGTAATTTGTTAGGGTTTTCTCTGAGACCTTGTGTTTCCTCCCACACTCCAAAGATGAACAGGTTTGTAGGTTAATTGGCTTGGTATAAATGTAAACATTTCCCTGGTGTGTGTAGGATAGTGTTAATGTGCAGGGATCACTGGTTGGTAAGGACTTGGTGGGCTGACGGCCTGTTTTTTTCGGGCTGTATCTCCATACTGAACTAACCTAAAAACGAAACTAAACTAAATCACTGAAATTAATTCAACAGCAACTCCCAGGGTGGTGAACTCTGCCACCAAACCAGTAGTGATGCATTGGAATTAGCTCCAGCACCCATTCCAATTGATGACCCATCCTGACTTGAATGTACATAGTGGTCCTTAATCGTGTGAGGTCAATGTCACCAGTCACTACATTATACTACTTTGAGATTATCATCAGTGCGTTTGGTTCAAGTCGATGCCCATCATAATAAAAAAGGATGAACAATAAATGTGGCATTACCAGCAGTGAACGCATAATGTCAACATACAGGTGCACAACCTTTTATCCGAAGTTCCAAATAATTAAAAGCTCCGAATAGCGGACATTTTTTCGGTCCTTGAAGAAAGGTCCTTGAAGACGATCACCGAGGGCGGCCCGCAGAGGTGACAGCGGAACCTCCGGTCGGTCCTCGAAGGAAGGGGAACTAAATCCCCATTCATAAAAAAGAGGTGAGGTGAGGGTTATATTGACAATCTGCTGCTGCCTGGAGCTGGTTCCCAATAGACTTACACAGTGTATCGTGAGTCTTGCTGGGCTGTCAGCGGGCAGGCCTGCTGTTGCTCCCTTCAGTTTCAAAACCCCTCTGCTTCCCGGCCATGTGTGTACCCCTTCCCTCCCCTCTCCAGACTCACCGGGCCCACTGCAAGCATGCCAGAGATCCCGGAGAGACCAACGGGACACCGACCCCCAGGCCCACTGCAAGCACGGAGATCCCAGAGACCCACAGCCAGCAGCAGCCCAGCCCCATTCCAACTCCAGAGGAACACGCTCCCCGTAGGGACAGAAGCTGATGGTGTGCAAGGTACGTCTTGGTCTTGGGGTTGTGGATGAGGCGGCGCAGCTCGGGCTGTGACGTCTCCTGTCCACCCACCTGTACAGGAGCTGAAACTGGGAACTGTGGGGTTGTTTGCAGTTGCAGTGGGAGGGGGCAAGGGCGGTACAGTTCCCAGTCTCAGCTCCAGTCCAGGGGGGTGGCCGGAGACGTCAGGACCAACGGGACACCGACTGCAAGCACGGAGATCCCAGAGACTCCCTAGCCCAGCCCTGCTCACAGTCGGATTGCAGGGGGCGCAGCTCTACTGCCCTTGTCGCCCCGCTCCTGACATCTCCGGCCATCCCCCTGGACAGGAGCTAAGAGACGTCAGGATCACCAGAAGCCGCTCCCCGATGGGCCGCTACGGCGACGTGGCAGTTCGCTCACAGCACGAGCTGCGCCCCCTCATCGGGACACCGACCCCCAGACCCACTGCAAGCACGGAGATCCCAGATCAGCAACTCGCCGTAGCCGGCCCAATCGAGGGAGCTGATGGTGTGCAAGGTACGTCTTGTTCTCTGAAGTCGGGCTGTGGGGAACTGCCAGGGTAGCCCATCAGCGGATTCCTCTTTGGAGGGAGACACAGCGGCTTTTGAGAATGGTGGGCAATCACTTCCAAAGTTCTGCCCACACAGTCAGTACACATCTCCTACACTTGTCTCCCGCACTAAGATCATCTCGCAGAGAATGATCCCAGCCTAACCCTCCCTATTCTCTCCTACTCTGCAAGAAAAAACTACATTAAAGACTCAAACTCGCGATCGAGTAACTGCCGGGATCTAGGCGCAAACTCGCGATCTTGCGGATATGAGCCGAGCACTCTACCACTGAGCCAGCCGTTAAAATCTACGCTAAAAATCTTCCATTCCGAAAGCCGAAAAATTCTGAATTATGAAAAGTGTCTGGTCCCAAGGCTTTCGGATAAAAGGTTGTGCACCTGTATTACAAAACCATGTCCATAACCATGTCTTGGAACTAGATATCTGTTGATTGAATGATTATCTGTAGGATATCTCTAATGTGGGTCAGCTAAGTTTGATTATTGCCTGAAAGCGCGATCTTATTGGGAATTGGAGCAGTGCTGAGCTACTGCCTTCCTCATTGGTGACCCTCGGACTATCCTTGATTGGACTTTACTAGCTTCAACTTGCACTAAACGTTATTCCCTTATCATGTATCTACCTATACACTGTAAATGGATCGATTGTGATCATGTATTGCCTTTCCGCTGACTGGTTAGCATGCAACAAACGTTTTTCACTGTACTTCGGTACACGTGACTAAACTAAAGTAAAACTGAATGAATGAATGAATGAATAAGATTATTGTCCAAGTGTGTTCACATACATGGAATTTGCCTTGGTGCTCTGCTCGCAAGTGACAACATGACATACAGTGACAATTAAAAATGACACATAAAACATTAAACATAATAATAATAAAACATTCTCGATTAAACATGTGAATTAAATTAAACATGTAACTGAACAGAAATGTGATACATGCATTGTGCTCTTTAACTTTTGCCTTGCTAAGCTTTTCCTCCATTGACAATTATTTTTAAAATGTTTTCTGTGCTGTGAAAACAGACCTTTTTGTTACTGAAGATGATCTACAGCTGGAGCTGCACTACGTGATTTATATTTGCTGGGGATAATAGTAACTCTGACAGGGAATAGGTAACTAAACTCCGATACCATGGCTCTTTGCTCTTGGTTTCCATTCAGGTTCTGGTCTCTCAACCACTTCTGAAGGTGCTAATCCATGCTGGAATATGCTCCATTGAGATCATATGCCTGCCTGCATCAGTGGTCACTCTTCACGTGTAAGCTTAGACAGTGAATGAAGCGTTAAGCCTGATTGAAGCTTCACCCAAAATCCAGACAGTGCACTTCACAGCAGGGCTGGGGATCTCTCTGCTAACTCTCCCGTCTTTGATTAAAAGGCTGTCCCACTTGGCCGTCATTTACGCGACAGGTCGGTAGTGACTGATGCGCGATGATCGCGCGCGTCATCATGCGTCCGCACAGCCGTCTGGAGCGCGTGACGTCATTTGAAGATGGACACAAAATGCAGGAGTAACTCAGCGGGACCGGCCGCATCTCTGGAGAGAAGGAATGGATGATGTTTTGGGTCGAGACTCTTCTTCAGTCTGAAGAAGGGTCTCGACCCGAAACGTCACCCATTGCTACTCTCCAGAGATGCTGCCGGTCCCGCTGGGTTACTCCAGCATATTGTGTCTATCTTCACTTTTCTTGGCGCCGCTCTGGGAGTAGGAGTGGGCGAGTACCCATCTGCAATGGCGGTGAGCCCCAGGCCGAGCTCAGCGATCGCTTGCCGGCTTCTGCTGCTGTCGAAGGTGAGACGTTGCGCCAGGGTGTCCCACTTGGCCGTCATTTACGCGACAGGCCGGTGGCGAGCGAAGATTTCGTGCAGAATGAAATCCTGGAGCGCTGAGCGATTCCGTGCGCAACTCCACACTCCTCCACGCCACTCCATGCGCCCGTCCTGCGCTACACACACGCTACCAGGTCGCGTAAATGGCGTGCAAATGACGGCCAAGTGAGACAGGCCCTTAACAAGCCTTAATGTAATCTCGTCATGTCTGAGGATCAAACCTGTGACTGTCCTGTTCTATATGGAGTTAATACAAAATGCTGCACTGCTGGTAGGCTAGCTTCATGGGTTATTTCCTTTTTGATTTGGAAACTGCAGCAAAAAAAAAATGTTGGTGCCCGAGACTCCTCTTATATTTATATACATCCCTCTAATAAACATCCGTATGTGAGGATCTTGGTCTTCTACTTTAAATAAAAAATACTGACTTTATCATCGGGCAAATTAAAAAAAAAAAGTTAACTATTTGGTTTCCTTCCTTTCATGGGGATAAACATGGCAAAAAATACAATATTTAACTGTGAAGCCATCGTGACCATCAAGAATTGTCTTATGTAGATTATTCTGCTGCGGATCACCCTGGCCTGGATATTGGGTGAAGCTGCAGTCAGGCTTAGCTTTATAGCTTTTCTCCGTGATCTCACTGAAGACAAGGAAAGTTTGCAAATCATTTTAATATACATTATACTATTTTCAGATGAAATGCAAGGAGCATGAATTCTTGCCGCCTGAAGTTACAATTTTAAGAGTCGGCTCTTACATTTTTTTTAATACATTCAGATGCTTTGACTCAATTAAAATTAATTCATGAAACGTTAGCATGTCACAAAGTGCCCAACTTTTGGCTTTGTTATTTCACTGGAACCTTTGTATTGAGGTTTTAATGTCTTCATATTTTGTTTGATTTGGTTTTGTTTACATAATAGGTAATGTTAAGTACACTTTATATTTTAGTAGAAGATCTCAATCCATATATGTTTGGCATTATGATTTATTCATTTTAAGTAATGCATGTAACATTCACACGCATACTAACAGCAGTCTAGCCTAAATTTTTCCATTATAGCTAAATGCATCTGCAATTCTGATGTGTTCAGGGCCATGAAGTCCTCAGCTGAAAGTCACAATGTCTTTTGGTTAGCTTTCAAACGGATGTCGAGAACTTTACTGTGAAGTGTACAAAGGAATGCATATCATTTGCAGATTTTAGGTTCAGATTCCAAGAGACATGCAGTTAATTTAAACATAACCTTTATGTACTTTATGACTCTGTTTTCAGTGTAGACCCAGCCACGTGTGACATGTGAAATGGCAATTAAAAAAAATATATAAAAGTATGTATAGGAATGAAGCACTCTCTGTTTTAGCTAAGGTGTTAGATTTGGCTAGTAATACTCACCTGAGTTGTGGGTTCAAGTCCCACTCCAGAATTTGTCCAATGAGAGAAAGATCTACAGTATATCTCTCAGTATATCAATACGTTCCAAGATCATTGCGGGGACATCTGTAGTTTGACATATATATATAAATGACCTGGACAAATATGTAGATAGACACAAAATGCTGGAGTAACTCAGCGGGACAGGCAGCATCTCTTGAGAAGGAATGGTGATGTTTCGGGTCGAGAAACTTCTCCAGACTAGAGAAGGGTCTCGACCAGAAACATCACCCATTCCTTCTCTCCAGAGATGCTGCCTGTCCCGCTGAGTTACTCCAGCATTTTGTGTCTACCTTTGATAGACTATTTTGTGTCTGCCATCTGCAGTTCTTTCCTACACGGGTCGTTTTATTTATCCATCGGGACCTGCTCACAATGATGCCATTTTCTGTCCATTGGGAAAATTACAAGGCTACTTCATGAAGCATGCCAAGTTTTTTTCCTTTTTAGTAGTAGATCCCAAAATAATGCAAAATTAGTACTCGGGAGATTACAGCCAATTGCTTTGCCCTGTATCTGGAGTTGCATATTGATGAATATTTAATTCCTTATTCAAATTCCTATGGAACTATATTAATTTTTCACGTTCTGACGACTTCATAGTCACTTTTACTGATTATTTAAGAACTGTTCAACTTTTCAAACTACTGTTGTGTGATTTCCAGAAACTTGTGTTTCCTGGATTTAGACTTTGTTTCTCCAGATTACCAGTCCAACAACAGCCGAGTGCAGAATGTTACCAATGTAATGGGTCTGTTTTATTTTAAAGTATTACATACAAGCTGACGTGTTTACCTGAAACGGGACTGCCTTTGCCTTGAAAATTGGAGGTTTGGCAGAGAGTGGAGCGATCTGCAGTGTCTCAGCTTCTGAGAATTAAGTTCAGTACGCGTGGCGATGGCAAAAGAACCCAAAGGGAAAATCTGAATCGGGAGTTGCAGTTTTCCTTTAGTCCCTTGTGTCCAATTTTCTTTTCCAGTTCCCCAGGGCAGAATTTGATTACGTGTAGATATCACCACCATTTCCCTGTTTTGTTTTGTGTGATGCTGGAAAATCTTGCATTCATATAGCAGCTATCATGATCATGGGAAACCCTACAGCACTTTACTGCCCATTAAGTATTCCTCAGCAGTTGTGTCTGTTGTAAATACAGTAACCAGGATGCATACAGCAGGGTCAAACAGGATCGCTTTGAAATAATAACCATTTAATCCATTGTTTTCAAGAAAAAACCCTTGCTTTATCTTGGATGGTGGGTTAGGATACTTTTACACAAGGCGCGCCATAGATTAATGACTGATCTGGGTTGTGGAACCTGCAAGAGTGTAGTAGTCCCTCAGTAATACACCGGAGAGCAAGGCTATATGCTGTACTGTGTCACCCAAATATAATTTGAACCCTCAATCTATTGACTCGGTGGCAATATTGCAGTTGGGGATAGCCCTGGCTCTGCCAAAGTTACTTTTATTGAAATTATCTAAATAGCCAAACATTCACAAATAAGATACTCAGAAATTAATTTCCAAGAACTGCGGCAATGTTCTTGGAGATTGCTTAAGCAGGGATGTTGCATTAATCTCTGTTGATGGATTTTACATCTGAAATAAGTTGGATTGAATAGAACCTTATTTTTAACTGATTGTCAAGATGCATTTCATATGAAAGAACACAAACTATTCTCTTGATCCAGGTATTAGGCACTCGCTTGGAATAACTAGCCTGCAATTATAAAACAAAGGAGTGCTGAGCAGTGATTAAAAGACTTGGCTACATCGCTCATCCTAATCAATTCTGTTTCCATTGTAGTGCACAATCCAGTAAAACATTTATTATTACTGCATTATTAAACATTGCTATTCGATGATGCTTCTGAGATGGCGTTTATATGGTGCAATCCTTGTGAATCATTGCATGTTGCAGTAAGTGATGATTGAGGTTGAAATGCAGCTTCTGTGTTTAATCTTTGTACAGTCTGCTCAGGTCTTGGAGCAATACTGCAGTCATTTTACAATACAATACAATACAATTTATTTGTCATTTGAACCATATTGAGGTTCAAACAAAATGTTGTTTCTGCAGTCATACACACAAGAAAGAACCAAGACACAACATAATTTACACAAACATCCATCACAGCGCATCTCCTCCTCACTGTGATGGAAGGCAAAGACTTATCTCTCCCCTGCACTTCCCATTCCCCTCCCGATGTCCAAGTGAGATTATTGTCATGTGTCCCTGTATAGGACAATGAAATTCTTGCTTTGCTTAAGCACACAGAAAATAGTAGGCATTTACTACAAAACAGATAAATGTGTACATATACCATGATATAAATATATACACACATGAATAAATAAACTGGTAAAATGCAAATAACAGAAAGTGGTTATTAATAATCAGAGTTTTGTCCGAGCCAGGTTTAATAGCCTGATGGCTGTGGGGAAGTAGCTATTCCTGAACCTGGTTGTTGCAGTCTTCAGGCTCCTGCACCTTCTACCTGAAGGTAGCAGGGAGATGAGTGTGTGGCCAGGATAGTGTGGGTCTTTGATGATACTGCCAGCCTTTTTGAGGTAGCGACTGCGATAAATCACCTCGTTGGAAGGAAGGTCAGAGCCGATGATGGACTGGGCAGTGTTTACTACTTTTTGTAGTCTTTTCCTCTCCAGGGCGCTCAAATTGCCGAACCAAGCCACGATGCAACCGGTCAGTATGCTCTCGACTGTGCACCTGTAGAAGTTAGAGAGAGTCTTCCTTGACAATCCGACTCTCTGTAATCTTCTCAGGAAGTAGAGGCGCTGATGAGCTTTTTTGATAATTGCGTTAGTGTTCTCGGACCAGGAAAGATCTTCAGAGATGTGCGCGCCCAGGAATTTGAAGGTCTTGACCCTTTCAACCATTGACCCGTTGATATAAATGGGGCTGTGGGTCCCCCTCCTACTCCTTCCAAAGTCCACAATCAGTTCCTTGGTTTTGCTGGTGTTGAGGGCCAGGTTATTGCGCTGGCACCATATGGACAGTTGCTCGATCTCTCTTCCATATTCTGACTCATCCCCATCAGTGATACGCCCCATAATAGTGGTGTCGTCAGCGAACTTGATGATGGAGTTCGCACTGTGGTTCGCTACGCAGTCATGAGTATAGAGTGAGTACAGCAGGGGGCTCAGCACGTAGCGTTGAGGTGCTCCCGTGCTGATTGTTATCGAGGCTGACACATTTCCACCAATACGAACATACTGTGGTCTGTGGATGAGGAAGTCGAAGATTCGCTGTCAAAGTCAAAGCCCCCTGGCGGGCGATGGCAATTGTCCCACGGCCATTAACGTCCACCAGACCTGCGGTAAGCCTCCGAATCCCCGGGCTTGGGTCGCAGCAGCAGGTCAAATCTCATTTTGTTATCCATTCCAAATTTGCTTTTGCAGTTGGTGGAAAATGATCTTGTAAAAGGATTGCAAGAAAACTAGAAATAATGTAACATGTAAGAGGCAGATACTGTGGCTGTTTGAGCATTTCAGAGGCCAGGAGGATCTGGGTGGGATAATTCACTGGCCCTCTGATGTATCTCTCCCTGGAAGTGGAATTATGGTAGAATATTTTGCACTTGCCAGAGCAGGTCAAATCTCAAGAAGCTGAACACCGTTCAAGATGCAGCAGTTCACCATATCAGCAACTTATCCATCCCCTAAGCAAGTAGCCCGTTCACTACATGTGCACTGAGGCTGCATCTCGGGATGCCTGGCTGCACCTGCCAAACATAACACTTTAGAAGGTCAAGGACAGAACTTCCTAACTTTGCTCCAAGTCACACAGTGTCGTGACTTGGACGTATACCACTGTTCTACCATCATGCCTGTGTTGAAATCCTGGAACAATTTGCTCATCAGCATTGTTGAGTTGCCATAGTTCAAGAAGGGCAAGTCGCCATCATCTTTCTCACGTGGCAAGTGAATGCAGATCTGAAAATTTGTGAAAACATTATGTTGCAGTGACGCATCTGGTTGGTGCTCGAGTATGTTTATCCATGGGGGCCTGATACCGAGTTCCAGATCTCTGCTAATGTGCAGCTGAACGGCAGAGATAATTTGAGGTTATAAAGCACCTCAAATTATCTTCTTTATAAAGAAGAGAAGATATATTTAAGTACACACTAACACATGTAGTTTTCATCACAAGTCTCCTCCTTGGGAAATAATGTGAGAAGAATTACAAGTTGGAACAGAGAATTCTTTTGAGCTCTAGTTTGCTTTAGCTTTTAACACAGAGGAGAATTTCAGATTTTAGTAAAATAATGGAATACAGCTGTGCACAGTGATAGAATGTTTTATGGATTTGCAACCTTCCTATGTTCTGGGAATACTGTGGTTGATATGTTGCTTCCAATATTTTGAGTCTGAGCTCCTTTTTCCAAAGATCAGCAGACAAATATTTCAAAATATACCATAATTTGCTTCTGTTGATTCAGATTTTTTCATAAAGATGTAAATGAGTTAGCAATTTGAATTGAGATAACAGGAAAATAGGCATTTAGTATGAAATAACATGGAATTATTAAATACTTCAATTGTCATGACTGCAAATTGAGATGGACTACATTTGGAGGACAGTAAATCTAAACATTTAATTATTTGGTTGGATTTTTGTGTAAATCAAAATTGAAAATGGAAATGATCCTCTCGATCCTGGATACTTCACCTAAACTTGATTGGATCTGATTGTAGGGAATCATGGTGGGATATGAAGAAAATTATGTCTTTTGGATTTTGTTTGACCTGCGCACTCTCTTCTGGTGTCATGATTATATATAAGAAAAATGTATAAAATATAAGAAAAATCAACACAAAGCTGGAGTAATTCAGCGGGACAGGCAGCATCTCTGGAGAGAAGGAATGAGTGACGTTTTGCGTTGAGACCCTTCTTCAGATTTAATTTTTATAAGGTCCTTGTGGAAACCATCTTGCTGATCAACCATCATGTGAACGTTAGGGATGTTTTGGTGTGAAACGCCTGCAATCCATAAGTAATTGATGTTACAATTTTCAGTAAATATATACACAATGTGCTCCACTCCCTATTGCTTAAGACTTTTGGATAAACTGCAGTGATAGATTTTCCAATCAAGATGAGCATTGTGACAGTTAAAGTAACAAATGTGTATGTTCACAATATACTTTTTAACTTTTACTTTGTTCATGTTTTGTTAGAATGTAAATTGCTGAGGTGAACGAGCTACGTATGATTTTATAGGGCAAGTATTATTTGCTGGGTTAACAGGGAATATTTTGGTGGTGTTCAAAGAAGGGAGGTTGAGGTTTATAGATATTCTGTGTATTATTGAAACCACAACCATTAGGATGCAGACAAAAGCGAATCCCACAACATTTGTTTTATTCATTTCTAGATTATAAACAGGATCTGTTTTGTGGAGGAAACTTTTTGATATGTGGAGGCAGATCTACTGGGAGCAGCTTTTGAGATTGCTTCTCAAAATCATTTCCTTTAGTGCCTTAACAGCTGTAAGATAATGTGGATTTTCATCCTGTCTGGCCAAACTGGATGGAAACCAAAGCATCAGCGCGGATAGAAGAGTATTCGTACTCATTGTCTGTTCCAACCTCTCTTTCATACAAACTATGTATTTTGAAAAGTTTTTCGAACTTATCTTTGCTGATATGATGCCAATTGAATTACAACCTTAAATCATTGGCTAAGCCAAGACCACATTCACCAGGTAGGCTGCAAGGAAGACTGAGGTTCCTTGGAGTAGGACCAGTGAAGGTGCAACGCCGCCTTTAATGTCCTGTAGATAGGCCAAATCTGGTTAAAGTTAGCAGAATTGTGGTGGCACAGTGGAGCAGCGGTAGAGTTGCTGCCTTGCAGCGCCGGAGACCCGGGTTCGATCCCGACTACGGGTGCTGTCTTATACGGAGTTTGTGTGTTCTCCCCGTGACCTGCGTGTGTTTTCTCCAAGATCTCAGGTTTCCTTCCCCACTCCAAAGACGTACAGGTTTGTAGGTTAATTGGCTTGGTGTAAATGTAAAATTGTCCCTAGTGTGTGTAGGATGGTGTTATTGTGCGGGGATTACTGGTCGATGCGGAATGACCTGTTTCCACGCTGTATCTTAAAATTAAACTAAAAATTCCCTTTGAATTCAAATGGGTGAAGTTAGTTACATGGAGTTTGGTCACAGTTGAGCTATAATATGATTGAATGGCCGGGTAGTCTTGAGCGATCCTGTCTATTGTGGCATTACTGATGCTTTGGGCGTGTATGCATCCAGCTGATCTGTTTATGATCTCAACCGAAGAAGGGTATTTTTGACAAAATCAGCACTCTGTCCGTATTGACCTGCAATGTGCTCAAGTTTTCAAAGTTGGCCCTAAACCCCTTAACTTTCCAACGCAGATATATGGGGAATTGGTCACGCATGAACCAGGTACTATTGAGAGTCGCTGTTGGTTTATGAACAGGAAGCTGCCTGCTTTTCATTTTTTCCCCTTGCCCATGTTGAGCACAACCCTTCCGACAGTGAGGTTGAACAGACGTGTAATGATCTGATTCATTTTTGGCTGGCAGCGTGGTCTGTTTGGCCAGCATTTTACGAGTTGAAAAATGTCCTTTGCACTTCTGGATTTAATTTGTCAGATTAGGAATAGAGAGGTTAAATTCAACTTAATGCAATTATCTTCAAAAATAATCCAGTAAAACCAGTAACCCTACAAATACAGTCTGGGGTTGAATCTAATCAGTAGAGGCTGAGATTAAAAAACATACCGAGTGAAACAGCAACTGCTGAAGAGATGAATGAGTCAGAACAAACTAAGAATAGTTATTCACATTCCATTAAATCCATTTTTTTTTAAAGAAATCGAGAACCTACGCTGACAATTATTTAAAAAAAAAAAAAAAAGCTAACCTCGCTTTCAGTAATTCTTACTAATTCTTCATTTGCCATGACAGGTCATAAGCGAAAGGAGGAAATTAGGCCATTCGGCCCATCAAGTCTACACCACCATTCAATCATGGCTGATCTATCTCTCCCTCCTAACCCATTCACCAGCCTTCTCCTCATAACTCCCGACACCATACTAATCAAGAATCTATCTACATAATGTTTGGGACAAAGACCCATCATTCATTTATTTGCCTCTGTACTCCACAATTTGAGATTTGTAATAGAAAAAAATCACGTGGTTAAAGTGCACATTGTCAGATTTTATTAAAGACCATTTTTATACATTTTGGTTTCACCATGTAGAAATTACAGCTGTGTTTACACATAGTTCCCCCCATTATAAGGCACCATAATGTTTGGGACACAGCCATGTCATGTAAATGAAAGTAGTCATGTTTAGTATTTTGTTGCATATCCTTTGCATGCAATGACTGCTTGAAGTCTGCGATTCATGGACATCACCAATTGCTGGGTGTCTTCTCTGGTAATGGTCTGCCAGGTCTGTACTACAGCCATCTTTAGCTTATGCTTGTTTGGGGGGCTAGTCCCCTTCAGTTTTCTCTTTAGCATATAAAAGTCATGCTCAGTTGGGTTCAGATCGGGTGATTGACTTGGCCACTCATGAATTGATAATTTTTTAGCTTTGGAAAAACTCCTTTGTTGCTTTAGCAGTATGTTTGGGATCATTGTCTTTCTGTAGAATGAACCGCCAACCAATGAGTTTTGAGGCATTTGTTTGAACTTGAGCATATAGGATGTGTCTATACACTTCAGAATTCATTACACATTACACATTCATTACTCTCTGTACTCGTGTCAGGCAGAAGGTACAGAAGCTTGAATGCACGCAACTCCAGACTCGGGAACCACTTTGTCCCCTTTCGTGAGCTAGAGCAGTGCTTCTTAAACTGGTGAATGGTTCACCCAAGGGCGAATTAAATTATTTTGGGGTGAATTAAATTAGAGTGGTGACGAAGGGTTAGAGACATAATTTATTCAGATATTTATATATTTTTTTCTATAATTTAAAAATGCATTGTCATTAAAGTGGTTAGTAAGCTCTTATTGGTTTTAATGGCGGTGGAGCTGGAAATTTGATCTTTTTTTTCTCTCTACCTATGGTTTTATAATATCAAAGTAACAGGATATTTCCCAAATTTACTGTAGGGAAGAGCATGGTTTTTGAGCTAGTTTTCCAAGAAAAATCTGCAATAATCAAAGTCCGAAAGGGTATGATGGGGCTGAAGCCCAGTGTTTAGACGTTGGAATGGATTTTTATCATTCTAATCGAATGATTCTCCAACTCCAGTGGCAATTAAACTTTTTTCTCACTCCCAGTTTTCTTTACATATTTTTAGGATGTTCAAAAAGTTGAATAAAAGAAACACTTACCAAATAAGTTAATTTATGTTTTTTGCTCATGTGACAAAATAAATTATATATAAAATTAAACACAAGACGGAATAAGACGAAAATTACCAAAAAAAACATAAGGAAATTTAGTCGAGGGTGAATGAAATTTTGTGATAAAGACTCAAGGGTGAATGACACTGAAATAGTTTAAGAAGCACTGAGCTAGAGTATTGTTCGACTTGCCACTAATCCATTGAGGTCATTGGACTTTGTCTAAGGAACTGATAGGCTACCATGCTGAGAACAATATTCTGCACTCTATCTTCCCTTTTGATCTATCTATTGTACTTGAGCTTGAACTGATTGTGTCTATGGGTGGTGCATATGGGTGGTGCATAAGGGTGGTGCATCTGATGTGTTTGGATAGCGTGCAGAACAAAGCTATTCAGTACATATGACAATAACAAAACTGATCTCCCTGGTTGCGTATTTACTGTTCTTGCAACAGGTTTTGTAGGCGTTGACCGACTACTTCACGAGGGGCAACTATATTATAGACGTACTGTAGCTAGCATTATCTGTTGTGATGACTCACTGTTCAACTGAATAATTATGATGGCTTTCACCCAATGGCATTATAAGGATGTTCTTTTTGGTGGTGTTTAATGGGACATGACTAAGTTAAAAAAAATGTGTCTTACCTTTTTAAAATTTTAATCTTTTTTTGATACTGGATCAGAGGAGAAGCTGATGCAATGCCTGGTGTGGTTACTGAGCCCTGGTGCTTTGGGTCACCATCCCCTTCCTGGCACTAAATCTCAACAGTAAATCGAGCAGAATATCAATCCAGGTCAAAGTCAATTTTTTTTACGACGTCAAGTAACTTTGATCTGTCGTTTTAACATCGCACCCTTCCAAATCTCTGTCTCCCTCTCCCCTGACTCTCAGTCTGAAGAAGGGTCACGACCTGAAACATCACCTATTCCATCTATCCAGAGATGCTGCCTGTCTCGTTGAGTAAAGGGCCTGTCCCACTTCAGCGATATTTTAGGCGACTACAGGCGACCAGGCTGTTAAAATCAGGCTGTTTAGGCTGTCGCCACATGGTCACCGGGGTGTCGCCTGAATGGTCGTGAGTAGTTGGTCAAAGAGTCATAGCATCTTTCTGGTCACCGCTGAATTTTCAACGTTGAAAATTTTTCGGAGACAATCGGCAGCAGTGGATTTGACACTAATGTGCGTAGCTTGACTTCTCCTGACATAGCTGCTGTCGCAGTTGTCGCCAGGTGATGTAGGTTGTCGCAGGTGGTGACTTTTTTCTGTTAAAGTAATGAAACTATTTTAAATTTTATGTCGAAGGGGGGTCCAGTCGCAGGTTTGTCGGTGACCTGCTATGACTGACAGTCGCCGGCAGTCGCCAAAAAATAGCCTAATAGCCGCTGTCCCATTTTCACGACCTAATTGGCGACCTCTGCCGAGTTTGCCTTTGACTCGTACTCGCAGCATGGTCGCCACGAGGTCGTAGGAGGCCTTCGTAACTCTTCCTCATGCTCGTGAGTGGTCTCCGTGTATTCGTGGCCTCAAGTAGGTCGCAGCGTTTTTTCCAGCCTGATAAAAAATATCCACGAGTAAAAAAAAAAAAGGTTGGTATAGAAAAATGTTTTACTCGTAGGTAGGTTGTAGTAGGTTGTGATGGTAGTCGTAGCTCGGTAACTGGACCGAGAAAAAAATGCAAACATGACATCATTTTATCATGTGATCATTTTCCACTCGTAGCTAGTCGTAGTTGGTCTTAGGTGTGGAAGACTCAGATCGAGGGGGGTCATAGGAGGTCGTAGACATAGTCGTGGGAGTCGTGGGAGGTCGTTGGAGGTCTTTTACTTCGTCGAGTCAACACGACCTTGCCATTTTTTTTCAACTCGTCTTGGGTCTTCTAAACTTGTGGATTAGGTCGTCAAAGTGGGACAGGCCCTTAAGTGAGACAGGCCTGTTACTCCATCTAATTGTGTCTATCTTCAATGTATATGCACACTTAAATATGCTACTTTACAAGTCAAAACAAATAACAATTTCAATTTAATAAATTTGCACCCAGTGTATTTATTGTAATTGAAGTCCAGGAATAAACATACAAGTCTGAGGCACAACAATGGTTCCTCAAGAAGAAGGGAAATGTTGACGTGAAATGTGAGATAGAAAGAATTGATCATTTCCTCAGTATTGCTAATTGGGATAGTACCAGAAGAAGTGAAATCATGAAACTTTGTTATCTTATTTTGCTTTCCAGCAAGCATTTATTGCTTTGCCATCGAACACAAACGAAAATTGGAAACTGCAAATTTGAATTAGACGCCAGCTAGAGTTACCAAAACAATTCAAAATGAGTTGAAGCTTGGAGTTTTTTGTAATTGAAGCATTTTTCTATTTCAGTTTTATTTTAAATTAATCAAGTGATATATGAAGGATGACTTCGTGTTAAGCCCCTGTCCCACGATGCGAGTTCACCCAAGAGCTCTCCCAAGTTAAAAAGAAAAAAAAAAAATCAAACTCGTGGTACTTCATCACGAGTATTTTTTTACTCTTCGAAATTATTCACACTGTTGAAAAAACGTCACGAGTTTCTGTGTTCCGTTAGCATTACGAGCCGCTACGAGACATCTACGAGCTCCGACATACCCGCTACGTATGTTCTACGTACTTACCACGAGTTTGATTTTTTTTAAACTCGGGAGAGCTCTTGAGTAAACTCGCATCGTGGGACAGGCCCTTTAGTTTGTGTTGATCTTTATCACTTTGTTTTCCCCCAGTTCTTTCTCCAAAAAAGAAGCATTTGTATAGATGATTCCCAGTTTGAATCAATTCAACCTCAGACTAATGTGCTGGGATTACTGGTATTTCTAGATTATTATTGAAGTTTATTTCATTAGATGTTTTGGTTTAATAAAATAACCCCACCCAACCAAAGCCTTTGGGTAAAAGTTTGGAGGAGCAGGGATAGTGGAAGGTATGCATTACACTGTGGAATTGCTGGTCTGGTGTTCTGCGAATATGTAATAGTGCATGATTTTTGTTTTATATGGCTTCCCTGTTAGGGAGGGAGCTGTTTTCCATTTGCATTATTTCAGAGGTTACTGTATACAGGCTGTATCACTTATGAACAAGTTTCATAAGAGTTAGTCCCATCCTCGGTACAGATTTTTCTCATTTCCTTCTTTCTCAGCTTCTGATCAGAACAAATAGTTTATTTTCTTTTTTGCATTCTTGACCACTGTTATCCTATGATCCAAGGTGGCCTCAGACCACTTCTGTCTTGTAGTTGGCCCTGTTATTACCCATTAACTTTCCAATGGCATTTAACAAAAAGCCTCATAATGTTTTAATAAGCTGTTGTGACATCTTATTTCAATAACACATATGGTTATGACTATAGAATTTTCCTGATGTGGTTTTGAATGGGTTCCTTTGTTAGTCTCTTTTTATAATAATGTACTGTATTTTACAGATTACTTCAAAGGAAATGACTACACACAGAAACTGATTAACAATAATGGAAAGTGAATGTGACTCAAAATGATTTTGACAAAGCATTTTGATGGGAAAGAGGAATTATGTCGTTGAAGTTGCAGTGTATCTTGGCATTCTGCTAAATATGGCTTAAATATGCAATGGATTGCAATGCAAACCATTTAATTTTAATAGCGATGATGCTTCAATTTAAGAATAGAATTTATAACTGCAAGTAGTTTAAGGTACAAAGTAACTTTATACCCAGACTAAAAGGGATGAGTCTGTTGAGACTGCTGCCTATTGAAGGCTGTGTCTGAATGGAAATTCATGCTTCACGGAGGGGGGATGAAGCTGCCGCATCTGAACAGAACAATTGGACTAGGTAGACAAAAGTGCTGGAAAAATTCAGCATGTGCGGCAGCATCTATGGAGCGAAGGAAATAGGCAACGTTTCGGGCCGAAAACCTTCTACAGACTGTACAGCCTCAGGAATATGAGGAAATATGTCAGTCACGTCGTCCAGGAGCCATTTAAGTGCCCCAGCACCTGTTTCTGGGGTCTTATCTGAAGCTTCTCAAAAGAGCAAGTAAAAAAAAAAAAGATTTTCAGTAGCACTTTATGTAGGAGGACTTGGGTAGTGATAGCAACATCTTGGGGACTGGAACACCAGATAGTTAAGGGACAAAAAATACAGAGTAATGTAATTAGGTTCTAAAGAACAGCCACACAGCTTTTCGGCAGAGTTTTGCATCTGGAACTTCCCATGGAAGACACATTTGCTTCTGTTCTTTGTAATTCTATCATTTCAAGTTAATTTCTTTCTTTTAAAAAATATATAATTCCTTCAACCAAAGCTTTCCCTGCCTTGATGTCGGTTCGGGACTTGCGTGGGACGTCTTTCAAGTCTTAAGGGTATTATTCAGAATAAAATTATTGCTGTTAGCGCTGAGTTTTGGTGCCGCCTTTGAGCTGCGCTGAGGCGGGGAAAATCACCGCTGTTAATCTCGGTGCAGAAACGCTAGCTTTCCTGTCGTGGTCTCCCAATATCATTCTGCGGTCAGCATTATTTTACCCCCTTCCCAATTTGGAGAAAGCTAGGCAATTCGGAACTGAGGATGATTTTCTTTCACTCCACTTCCCTGAGTTCCAAGGTGGCTGATGACACCAATGTTGGATCTACAGACTCTGCCACAGGTGGATAGTCTGGGTCATTGTGCGTCCTTTTTGCTTCTTGTTCATGGACCTTCTTTGCCCCAGCGTAGAGAGCTGAGGTGCCCGGTGCATTTCCGCATTACCTTCAGTTTGGGAGATGGAGATAGGGCAGG
>NC_073380.1:76310661-76425813 GCF_028641065.1 Leucoraja erinaceus | reverse complement strand
TTTAGCTTCAATACTAGTGCTAGACAATAGAAGCAAGGAAAATTGCAACCTATAAAAATTGTTGAAATCGTACTCCATTTGATGCAAAATATATTTTTGAAGTGTACTACTCAATGTGTCAGTATGGTTGGCAAGTAAAATTTAAAATTCATTCAAACAATTTTAATGATAATAATGTGAGAAAATGTACTGTAACGTGATTAGGGATCAGCAGCAATGATTAACGGCCAAACGCATCCATTAACATTTGCAAACCAGGGCTTCAGTTTGCAAGAAGCTAGATTTTCCATCAAATCATGCAATGTGCCCACTAAATTATAGGCATATCAATTTACAGCTACGCAATTTCACTGATAGAATTTTGTTGGCAAGAATGGAAAATGATAATCATGCCTCATCTGCAATAATCTTCTTTGAAGGTTTCTGACACACTTCATAAGCCCTTTTACTGATATTCAAGGATGCATTATAGGAAGCAGTAAATGCAAACAGCAGCCAGATGGGATCTTCCATTCCTTTCAAATGGCAGTAATGAGGTTATTAAGAATTAAAATATCTTACTAATTGAAAATAATGGGATATTGTTAATGGACATTATTCTCAATAAAGGTTGTTGGGCCCAATGCAAGAGAAACTGTAGTGAATTGGATCACAGGGCCTTTGCACCATATTGAATATGGGAAGAGCTCCTTGTCTTCAAATTAATCATTCTCACTTGATTTTGTGATCCTTTACTCTGTCATTTTTATTTCAGATTCAGTGAGTACTGTAAATGTCAGTTTATATATTAATATTTGGAGGAATTGGAGCAAGACTCAACAACCATCAAATCTGAACTTAGAGCATCTCAGAAGATACTGGATTAAGAAGCCATAATCAGAAGAGTGAGCAGAAGAGACATTTTCTTGGATATATCATACTGCTACCTTCTTGGGCAGCTGATGCCAGACCTCTGCTATACCAGATGTCTGCTGGATAGAAATGTGTTCTTTGTTAATGTGTAGGAAAGAACTGCAGAAGCTGGGTTAAACCGAAGATAGACACAAAATGCTGAGTAACTCAGTGGAACAAGCAGCATGTCTATAGAAGGAATGGGTTACTTTTTGGGTCGAGACCCTTCTTCAGACATTGTCAAGCGCCAGCTCTCAGACACCTCATCCTACTTCTCCTTGGAACATGATCGAAGGAGAGTACCAGGCCATTATCTCACAGAACATTCCTGATTTTATCACTTCCGGCTGTCTGCCCTCCACAGCCTCCAACCTTATCGTTCCCCAGTCCCGCACAACTGGGTTTTATCTTCTCCCCAAATCCACAAACAGAACTGTCCTGGCAGACCCATTGTTTATGCCTGCTCCAGTGCAACTGAATTAATTTCCACATACCTCGACTCCATCCTATACCCACTGGTCCAATCCCTCCATACCTATGTCCAAGACACCTCACACGCTCTTCGTCTTTTTAATGACCTCCGTCTTCCAGGCCCCTTCTCCCTATTCTTTGCTATCGGTGAAGAAGGGTCTCGACCCGAAACGTCACCCATTCCTTCTATCCAGAGATGCTGCCTGTGCTGCTGAGTTACTCCAGCATTTAATGTCTATTGTCTTTGTTAATCAATAATGTATTTTGTTACAATCTTCCTCAGTCTTAATTGTACTTCTAATATGGTGTCAGCCAAATTGTTTTTATAAGCATCAAGCATCATCACAAATTTCTATCACTTATCCCTGTCGATTTTTTATTATCTGTCTATGGAACTAATTTCTTCCACAAATCCAACTTTCTATTGTGAATGAGGTTTTCATTTTGTTCATCTGCCTGCACACATTCTGATAGTAATCTTGAGTCTACAGTGCTGAACCTTATCAGCAGATATTTGAAAATCCATTTTTATATTTGTGTTTATTGTCACATGCACCAATTAAGGTACAGTGACATGTACACAAAAAAGCTGGAGAACAGTGACATTTGAGTTACCATACAGCCATACTAAGTGAAAAGCAACAATACACACATAGTCACATGAAATAACATTTAACATAAGCATGCACCACAGTGGAATCAACGTTCCTCACTGTGATGGAAGGCAATAACGTTCAGTTATCTTCCTCCTTTTTCACCAGTGGCGAGAGGCTTTGAACCCTCCGCACTTGCCGCTGCCAACAGTCCGATGTTCAAGCCCTTGAGTTGGGATGATCAAAACTCCGGTGTTGGGATGGATCGGAACCCTACACGGTATGGAGCTCCTGAGTGGGCCTCTTCCTACCGGAGACCGCGGCTTCATGGTGTTAAAATCCACAGGCCCCACGATCGGAGCACTTTCGCTGGTGATCCTCGGCAAAGGATCGCACGCTCCACGATGGTAGGTCTTGAAGCTCGGGGCCGGTCGTCAGGAAAGGCCGCACCGCTCCACGTTGTTTGGCCACAGAGGGGACGGAGATGCAACACGGTGAAAAATCGCATCTCCATCGAGGTAAGCGACCGGAAAGAGTTTTCCCCGATCCCCCCATCCCCCACACCCCCCCACATAAAACATACCACAAAACATTGAAACATACATTTAAGACATACTTAAAATAATAATAACAGAGAAGGAACGAGACAGACTGTTGGCGAGGCGGTCATTACGGGCGCCACCCGGTGGTTCTCAACACAAGGATCTGCATATGCTGGCTCTCAGAAAAAGACTCAAAATGCAGGAGGAACTCAATGAGTTTGGCAGCATCTCTAGAGAACATGGATAGTTGGTGTTTCTTCAGTCTGTGACTTGAATATTGTGACTTGAGAAATGAAAAATGAAAAGGGCAGAAAGATACAGTTGGCTACTTCACCTCACACATTACATATGTACACCAAATGAACAATTTGGGGCTCAGAGCAGGATTCAAATTCACAAATGAATTCAAGAAACTGTGGAAGTATTAGTTGGGGAGCACTTTATGACCAGTGACGATAATTGTATTAGTGTTTGTAGATGGTTATGCATGAAACCATATATGTAGTTACCTCATTATCATATTGACCCTCCCACACTTTGTAGTATAACTGTAGTATCTGCATGCTCCCTTCCCTGTAGGTTCCAGTACGTGTGTAGACCAGTTGTGGTTAGTGCTGGAACGTGTGTGAGTAGTATCTGAATAAAGACTTAGTTAAAGGACTAAGGACGACGTCTATATTCCTTTACATGGTGTCAGAACCTGTAAATCTGCGCCTCTTGTACATCGGGTTTTATTTTGTTTTTTGAGTGTGTGTGTGCAAGGATGGCTTCGTCTTGTCGCACGCCTTCCCCGTTAGTTTTTGATGCCGACATCGCGGAGCGATGGGACACATTTGTCATGGATTACAATCACTATGTCAACATTGCACACCGCAATGATCCTCCTGCTCTCAGAGCATCTCTGCTACTGAATCTCGCTGGACCAGATGCCATGAGGAGGGCTAATTCGTTTGAGTACCGTCCAGCGGTCCTGGATGTGGATGACCAGGCTGTTGAGCCAGCCGAATCTCCGGACGACCCAGCTTGTCTATTGAGGAAGTTCACAGAGATTTGCGACCTTCCTTCGAATCGCATTTTGGAGCGAGCTCGTTTTTTTTCTCGCAAGCAACAGCCTGGGGAACCTGTAGAATGTTTCATTGCCGACCTCCGCCATCTATCACAGCGCTGTCGTTTTGGTGAGTTGCGTGACCAGCTCACGCGGGACATATTAGTTACTGGCATGCTTGACCAGAAGCTGCGGTCTGATTTATTAAGGAGGCCTGACCTCACGTTAAACGAAGCTGTGCATGCCTGCCGCATTGCTGAGGTCGTTACTCCGTTCAGTGGGGAGAGAGGATCTGGGAACCGTGCCGTCGGTGTGGCTGCTCTGTCTGTGCCGCGGCGGGCACCTAACAATTTTAAACCACAGCCTCGCCCAGCTCCTGCCCCCCGCCCTCAGAGTGCCAGAAAGTGCCCCAATTGTGGGTATGGACATTTGCCACAGTCTCCTTGCCCTGCTACCAGAAAAGCCTGCAACTATTGCAGAAAGCAAAATCATTTTGCGTTGGTCTGCCGTTCCCGTGGGAACGCTGCTCAGCCACCTCGCCAGGTGTTCAGCAATCTCCAGAGGATTGAAAGTGTCCTTGATTCACAGTACGACGAGGAGTCAGCCCCCGAGTCCGATTCCAGCATCTCTATGGGGGATGCCAGTGTTTACGCTCTGCTGCACAACCAGACTCGACTCCCTGATCCATCGGTGCTAGTCACTGTCAATAACAAGACCTTCACTGCGATGTTGGATACGGGTGCGAAGGTCAGCGTAATTTCAACAACGCTCTTCCACCAGATAAGGTCTAATGAACAACTGACTGCGGATCGCTCTGTGCTGCGAGCATACGGAGGGGAGAAACTGACACCTGTGGGGAGGGTAACTTTCCACTGCAAGCTACAGAAGACATCTCGTGACTTATCGTTTTTTGTATTGGATTGTGATTGTGTGCCTCTACTGAGTAATCAGGCATGCCAAGATCTGGGCCTGGTTGCTTTCGACAGTACAGTCCATGAGGTACGGGTGGTGTTGGACCCTGTCTCTGAATACCCAGACCTTTTTGATGATCAGCTTGGTAAGCTGCCGCTCGTTTATAAAATTGCCACAGACTCCTCCATTACTCCAGTGTGCCGTCCGTCCCATAGGGTTTCTTTCGCGATGAAAGACAAAGTCAAAGCTATGCTGGACAAAATGGTGAATTTGGGGGTGCTAGAAGCTATCAGCGAGCCCACTAGCTGGGTGTCCACGATGGTTGCTACCCTAAAAAAAGGAAAGAACGAAATCCGGGTCTGTATCAACCCGAAGGACTTGAACACTGCCATTAAAAGGCCCCACTACCCTATGAGGACTGTCGAGGACGTTGCTGCCCAGGTTGGTCAAGCCACCGTATTTTCTGTTCTTGATGCCAGAAGTTCGTTTTGGCAGATTCCACTGCACAGCCAGTCAACTGATTTGACAGCTTTCGCAACGCCATTTGGGAGGTACAAGTTTCTCAGAATGCCTTTCGGGATAAGCTCGGCCAGCGAAGTTTTCAAGCGCTCTATGGAGCAATTGTTTGCCGGGCTCCCATGTGCCATCATTGTAGATGACATCCTCGTGTATGGCCGGGATGTCGCGGAACACGACCTAAATCTCCGGCGGGTCCTCGACCGTGCTCGCCAGATAAACCTCAGTCTTCCTGTGCACAGCATCCTTACGAGGAAGCTGACCTGCATGTTCTCAATGTGAATTTTGTCCCCTCAAAGCAGCTGCAGTGCCTGCTCGAGCACACCGCTGCTGACCCTGACTTGCAACAGCTGTCTGCTGTCATTATGCGTGGGTGGCCCCGCAAGCCTAACTCTCTGCCTGCTGGCGTGCGGCCGTTTTTCCTGGTTCGTGACGAGCTTGTGCTTCGGGATGGTATCATAGTGAAAGGTCACAAGGTGGTTATTCCTGCCTCGCTCTATGATGCTTACTACTCTGCTACTCACTCCGGGCATCCGGGCGCTGACGCTACCGTTGCCCATGCTCAAGGGCAGTACTATTGGCCTGCCATGGCCAAGTATATTAAGGCTCGAGTTGAGGCATGTGCTGAGTGCAACTCCATGGCCCCTCACCAGCAGCGCCAGCCCTTGTTGCAGCAGCCGGCCCCTGACATGCCCTGGTCTTCACTGGCTGCGGATATATTTGAGTGGCGTGGGAAGAACTACCTGGTGTTAGTAGACTCATATTCGTCTTGGTTTGAAGTGGACCTTCTTCCCACCATCACATCGGAGATGGTCATCGGCAAGCTGCGACGTCACTTTGCTGCCTTTGGCTCTCCGGTCAAGCTCCAGACTGACAACGGCCGACAGTTTACGAGCGCTGAATTTGCTGCCTTCGCTGCTAAGTGGAACTTTGCTCATTATACTAGCAGCCCTGAGTTCCCTCAGAGTAATGGACTGGCTGAGCGTGCTGTGCGCAGCGCAAAGACATTGCTGGAGCAGTCTCGTTTGTCTAACTGTGATTTCTATCAGGGACTGTTAAATTTGCGCAATGTTTCTAGAGACGGGGTTTTGGGTTCACCTGCTCAACGGCTCATGTCTCGTGTCCTCCGCTCACCTATGTCCATCTCTCAGCAGTTGCTGATCCCGGTGGTTCGCCCCCCTGATGCGGTCCACCGCCGTATTTCTCAGCGCCATGAGATCCAGCGTCGGACCCATGACAAGTCTTGCCGCCCCTTACCTCCCCTTTCAACGGGTCAGGTTGTCCGTATGCAGACACCCACCGGTTTTTCCAAGCTTGCTACTGTAGTAGGGTTTGCTGACTCGCCCCGTTCCTATTTAGTAGACTACGTAGGGCACTGTGTACCGTCGCAGTCGCCAACATCTGTTAGCTGTCCGTGAGCCTGCTCCCCCGATTCCTTTCCAGGAGCCATCCTCTCCGTGGCCCGTCTCTCCTCCTCGGGTTGTGCCGCCTACCCCTGCTGTTGTTCGTGCCCCCGCTATGCCTACTTCTGTGCCTCCTGGTTTCAGTTCTCCTGCCGGTGTGTCTCCTCCACGTTTTTCACCTGTTGCTTCTACTTCTTCTCTTTCACCTTCTCATTCGCCTCTCAGTCTTTCTGGTCAGCCACCTGTTTTGGTGCCTGATCTCCCATCCCCTCCTTGTTCTCTGCCCCTGCCTTTCTCTTTGGGGGAGGGGAGTGAGGGTGCTGTACGGACCCGCTCTGGTAGAGTTGTTCGGGCCCCAGATCGGTATGGCGATTATGCTTAGCTTTATGATGTTCGATAACTGATACTGTCATTATATTGCAGGTCTGTATCATTACCCTGCTGCTGTTTATCTTACGGGAAAGGATGTAGATGGTTATGCATGAAACCATATATGTAGTTACCTCAGTATCATATTGACCCTCCCACACTTTGTAGTATAACTGTAGTATCTGCATGCTCCCTCCGCTGTAGGTTCCAGTACGTGTGCAGACCAGTTGTGGTTAGTGCTGGAACGTGTGTGAGTAGTATCTGAATAAAGACTTAGTTAAAGGACTAAGGATGACATCTATATTCCTTTACAGTGTTAAAATAGCTTAAAGATACAGGAGGAGAACAAGCCGTTTTGTCCACTTCTATGTTATTCCACTCTCTCATACAATACAATATAATATTTATTGTCATTTGAACCTCAGTGAGGCTCAAATGAAACTATGTTTCTACAGCCATACAAACAAAAATGATTCCTACTAGACCCAAAACCAATTTAATTAACACAAACATCCATCACAGTGAACCTCCTCCTCACTGTGATGGAAGGCAAAGTCTTTTCCACTCCCTATAACTAGGAACAATTTCCAGGGACCAATTAACCTACAAACCCATACATCTTCGGGATGTGGGAGGAAACCAGAGCACCTAGAGAAACCTACATGGTCACAGAGAGAACGTGAAAACTCCACATGTACAGCACCCGAGGTCAGTATCCAACTCGGGAGTCCGGAGCTGTGAAGCAGCAGATCTAACAGCTGCACCACTTTGTCTTATGGAAACGGATAGGACTGATCCACTAATTAATGTCTCAAAGTGGGGCAGGGCCAAGTTGGATAGTTTTAGATCAGAACTTTCAAAATTTCAAGAGGCTATTTTCAGATACAGGATGTTTTTAAAAGTAAGATCATGAGAGTTCAGGACTAAGGCTGACACCCTGGATGAAAAAAGATACTAAGGGTCTGGTCCAGAAAAAGAAGGAAGCATATATCAGGTGTAGGCAGCTGGGAACGTATAAATCCCTGGGGAAGTATAGTGGGCATTTGAGTACACTTAAATGACGAGGGCAAAAGGGGACAAGATACATTTTGTGGAGAATTCAAAGACATTCTGCAAATATATTGAGGGGAAATGAGCTACTAAGGTCAAAATTGCACCATAAAGATCAACAAAGTTGTTTGTGTAGAGCCAAAGGAGATAGGCAAGATATTAAATGAACTTTTCTTGTCTGCATTTACTGTGGAGAAAGACATAGATGCTAGGAAACTCAGGGAAGTTAATTGTGAAGTCATATACATCAATATAACTAAAAGTCTCATCTTGACTACTTCCTGTCTGTGTTGTATATTGATTTTAGAAAAAAACGCTACCATATATCGCTATGATTTTTGGCCATCTTACTCACAGTCCTCCTCTGCTGAGGCAGCCCTGAGGATTTTTCCAATCGTTGATAAATTAAAAAAATTATGAATGTTTTTTAAAAATTGAGATCAGCTGATTGGTCCTCTCGTCTGTCAATCACCATGATGAAGCTAATGCCCCTTCCAGGGGAGCCGGGAGTATAAAGCCCAAATGGAATGAAATTGCATTTGAATTTCGTGGCCTGCATTCTGCTTGAAATTGTATGAAATTGCATTTTAATTTGGTGGCCTGCACTCTGCTTGAAATGGTATGAAATTGCTTTTGAATTTGATGGCCTGCACTCTGCTTGAAATGGTATGAAATTGCATTTGAATTTGGGGGCCTGCACTCTGCTTGAAATGGCATGAAATAGTAAGATTAAATGAGAACTTACCAGTTTGAAGTTTGATCTTTATTTTATGAGGAGTAACGTTGAGGGATTACGTGAAGACCCCGTCCAGTACGCATGCGTGTCAATCTTCAAAGCAGTGGTGTGAAATCACAGAAAACAGTGTTGAAATGAACATAGTAAGATAAGAGAACCATAATACCTGTTGAACTTTATGACTTTATGACTTTATAACTTGGCAAAAACAGGAAAGCAGACTATTATCTAAATGGTGGCCGATTGGGAAAGGGGGGAGATGCAGCGAGACCTGGGTGTCATGGTACACCAGTCATTGAAGGTAGGCATGCAGGTGCAGCAGGCAGTAAAGAAAGCGAATGAAATGTTGGCTTTCATAGCAAAATGATTTGAGTATAGGAGCAGGGAGGTTCTACTGCAGTTGTATAGGGTCTTGGTGAGACCACACCTGGAGTATTGCGTACAGTTTTGGTCTCCAAATCTGAGCAAGGACATTATTGCCATAGAGGGAGTGCAGAGAAGGTTCACCAGACTGATTCCTGGGATGTCAGGACTGTCTTATGAAGAAAGACTGGATAGACTTGGTTTATACTCTCTAGAATTTAGGAGATTGAGAGGGGATTTTATAGAAACTTACAAAATTCTTAAAGGGTTGGACAGGCTGGATGCAGGAAGATTGTTCCCGATGTCGGGGAAGTCCAGGACAAGGGGTCACAGCTTAAGGATAAGGGGGAAATCCTTTAAAACCGAGATGAGGAGAACTTTTTCACACAGAGAGTGGTGAATCTCTGGAACTCTCTGCCACAGAGGGTAGTTGAGGCCAGTTCATTGGCTATATTTAAGAGGGAGTTAGATGTGGCCCTTGTGGCCAAGGGGATCAGAGGGTATGGAGAGAAGGCAGGTACGGGATACTGAGTTGGATGATCAGCCATGATCATATTAAATGGCGGTGCAGGCTCGAAGGGCCGAATGGCCTACTCCTGCACCTAATTTCTATGTTTCTATGATAGAGGGCTAGAAGCGGAGGGCACGTAATCCCTCAACGTTACTCCTCATAAAATAAAGATCAAACTTCAAACTGGTAAGTTCTTGTTTAATCTTACTATTTTACTTCGGAGTCACATGAGTGACTACGTGAGGATTTTAAAGCTCTGTAATTTCTTGCCGTGGAACCAAGTCCAGGCGTCATACACTGCATCAGTAGGCCAATGATGAGTGAGCATTAAGAATGCATTCAGACATGACATAGATATAGACATGTTGATGCTATAAATAAATAATAATGGCAATAGTAACCTCCCTCAACCTGGAGGAAATATGAACCATACCTAACATAAAGTTGGCAAATACCCCTGATCTGGCAATAGGTTTATTCTGAATATTTGGATAGATCAATAGTTTGACCATCCTGCAACCGCAAGGATGTGGTCCATCCCTGCTGCTGAGGTATAACGGTCCTGGTGGAGTGAGACTCAATGTCAATGTACACTTCTGTATATGCCAGACCCATATATCCATCTGGAGAAGGTTCGTAGTGACACCTTCTAACAAGATATTATGTAACATAATATTGCTGTCAGTCTATAAAGCTCTTAGGAACCTTGACATACTGGTGTAAATAACCATATAACCATATAACAATTACAGCACGGAAACAGGCCATCTCGGCCCTACAAGTCCATGCCGAACAAAATGCGTTTTGCGTAAATGCGTGATCACACGCAACCCAAGGTCCATGGGGTATGCAACTCTAGTTTGGTCTTATGTCCCTGTCTAATCTGCTTGATTAATCATAAACAAACATGTTATAATAGCCCGCAGATATGATCATCCTATCCAGTGTTGCAATGACTGGACCCATAGCCCTGTACTCAGTGTCATGGCGTATTTACTAGTACGTGAGTATGACCATGGGCAGGGATGTTGCTGATGCCCATCGGTGAAGTGATGTAGTACAATGTTAACAACCCATATCTCTGCGTCCCTAAGCCTGGGAGGTTTTAAGCAGACAGTACCTTCATTCTCTGGATATCAGAGGGTGAGAACCGGACAGAGTGGTTTATGTACTCATCAGCCAAATGATTAGGAGGTACTTAAGGCACAGTAATGGAATAGTAACAATGTTATAATCCCATAAAACTGAATTTTAATGTGTCAGTCATCCGTGCCGAGTTAAACGTAAGGAAGCATAAACAATGCTTCCCATCTCCTATGCAGATAGCTGCTATGTGGTGCTATCCCTGCAATCTGTAGTGAGCACTCTAACGCTCATGGTTAAACAACCCAAGCCGCAGAAACGATCTCTCAGAGTCTGTGAGTCTATGATTGATTATATCATGCAGAGGATGGTTTCAACATCACAAATAAACCAGCATCTTTTTATCCGGAATTAACCATGTAGGGTTTTATGTTGATTCTTCGCCTCAGCAGGAGCCATATGTGTATAACCCAGGCAGGCACTATGAAAACCCAGAAGCGGGAATCTTGCTGAATTTTGCAAAACCCGTCTATGGAGGCCAAATTGTGGAAGACATAAAAGAAAATTCCTTCCTAGTGTAGCGAGAATGCACCCTTCGCCACTGTATGTCTTGTTCTCTGTTGATTGAAACTGGTTGCAAGCAACTCAATAGTTAGTGTTCTATCAATCCACATTGCCATTAAATATTTTGTGATCACACATTCATTCTGTGTTGTCATTGATTTTGCATAATAATACACCAGTGCTAAATGTGGTTTGGTAAAACTATCACCGGATACTTTGATATGATTGTACCTTGTGATTAACATATACTAGGTGTGTTGCAAAACGTACCTGAAGCGTCGCTGAAAATCTGTCCCAGCCCGTGTGCACGATTTTGGCGCCATTTAGAGGGGGGCGGGTTTAAAACGCGATTTTCCCTAGGCTGTTCAAATCGAGGTTTTTCAGCCTAGTTAATTATTAACGGAAAATCGCTGGAAGATTCCCTCGCTTGAGCTATTATTAGTTTTAAGGGCTTTATTTAATTGTTATAGTAGGTTAAAAATTAACCTCTAAACCCCCGACCGCCGACAACGGGCCAGATCTCATACAGGGGAAAACGGAAGGTAGGCTGTTTATTTTTACATTAAAAGGGCTTCTTAAGATCCCTTTATACAAAGTTTAATATTGCGAGTAGCTAATTTTGGGCCCATTATATCCTGCAGTATTTTTGCTGGGCATTTGAGGGTACAAATCCACTGCAATGTGAACGTTCTAAACCAGCACGTTCACAGGATCCCACTAGAAAGCTGATTTAAATGGACTTTAATTTACAGCAATTGAACACTAAATTCCTTCCATTTGGCCTATAAATTAATGTAAATGAGATTTAAAAATCATGTTTTATTGTGAATTACTTGTGAATATTATTTGGACACTTAGGCTATTTAAAAATGTTAATCATTTATTAAGAAATGGATAGATGTTTAGATCTAGTAATTGAAGTTTGAAATTAGCTATAATTAGGTAACTAACTAATTATATGCTTTAATTTCAGGTCATCCAAGTAAGATTATTTTATATTTGTTTCAGAATGCTTCAATCTATGATAACTGAAAATTTCATTCAGTTTGGTTAATTTTTAAGAAAGTTATGTGCTTTTGACTGTCCACGATCACAGCTTTTTTGTTATGTCCATAGAAAATCAATCGGGAACAAGATGCTAATTTCCGTGTATGAAAATGGCCATAACTTTTTAAATACTTGAGATATGAAAGTGAATTAGGTGTCAAATTAAACTTATTTTTATGCTTTATCTGATGGGATAAATTGCAGACTTGATTTTTAAAATCTCAAAATTTTGTAACATTGCTACATATACCACCTCCAAAGTGTATCACCTTGGACTTGTGCATGCCTTATATGCATAGCTACACACTCTTTAATGCACAGAATGCACCTGGTGTCCATTGGCAGTTGATACAATGACTGAACACTTGATAATTCATGCTAATCCCATCTGCCTCCGTAACTAGAGATGGTATTAGTACATTACCCATCTTTGGGCAAGTTTGGAAATGACTGAAGATTTACGGATAAGAGGTTTTAGTGGAGCAAAGCTGTCCATCATAGTGACTTTGATTGTTTCAGCTAAAAATAGCAGAGGTCTAATTTTTATCTCAGAGCTGATCCCAGACCAATAAATGGATGATTGTATCCCAACAATCAATAGTTTCAGTTGGTATCAACTTAATTTAAATTTTACTGGACGGGTGTGAACCAATTCCTCAAATATAGCTATGTGGCTGATACGGCTAATTTAGTAAAATACAGTATGTTCAATATCATCCAGATTGGCCATGCTACTTATTTGTTAGCTCTGTGCAGTCGAAGCACTGATAGTAGTGATTTGGTAAATAATCTGGAAACTGGAGTTAGCCCATTGTAACACTACTTAGTGAATCGTTGCCTCATCCAGTTAAATTTCAAATATCTTCAACCCTGTGAGTGGAAATGATCACATGGAAGTTATTCAGAAAAGTCTATATTGCACATGCGGTTTGAGGCTGTTGACAATGATCAGTCCGCATCCCATTCTTGTGAGCCTTGTCTTGAAAGGCAACTCCAACCATACCTGTCTGCAGTATAAACTAATCTAGTGTTATCCCAAACCAGTGTAAGTATTCAAACCAGTTTAATATTACCAACTTGTATCCGTGACTGGAGACATCATCGTTGAGGTTCCATACCTTTATCCGAATGGGAGGACTTATGCAACCCGACCAGGAGCTGCCTCAAACATGTGTGCATGATTACATCTGCTCCTGGAGGTAGAGGAGCTCGCGTACGAGGTTGGCGCATCTTCCAATGAAGTCCGTTCTGGGCTGTGGCCTAAAAAAGACCTTTGTCCTGGTTGTACGGCCTTCAAGCTTTCACCAGCTTCAGTTCATCTTGGTTTACTGGTGGGTGCCTAGGGGTGCTGCTGTCGGAGATGTGAGGTCTTGCGTGATGATGTGGCCTTCCTGAACCCAACACCACTCGTCGATCTCCTGCTGCTGGTAGTGTTGTTCCTGCACCCCCTGCACACTTGTCATTTCTTCAGCCAAACCCCTGTCTTCAGTCAGCCCAGAAGTGACTCCTAATACACCCCTCTGTCGAGGGAGTTGCATTATGCAGCCCTCAATAAGGTGCTGCTATGGGCGTCCAAGGACCCCCTGGTGACTAGGCTCCATATACCAGAGCATGTCACATTGGAGCTTCTGATCCATCAACTGCTGCAAGCGGGATATTCGATCACAGTTGCTCCCACCGGCATACATTCCTGTAACATATTCTCACAAAACAGCACACAACGACCTTCGAGTAAGGAATTTACCTGCATGCCCTTTTAAAACATTCTGCTGCGAGGCAAGACTCCTCCCGGGCCTGGTCTCGTAGTCGTGGTTTGTTACAGGTGGGATTCATCTGTGGTCCTTGTAGAAACACTCCATTTCTCCCTCCTAGCTTTTTCTCTGCGGTCCCTTATAACTGGGCTTCTCCATGGTTTTCTCCAGCTGGGGCTTTCTTCCCCCCCCCCCCCCCCCCCCCCCCCATCTGGGTATCCCCGCAGTAACTGCAGCCGGGATATCCCCGCGGTCCCTCTGAAAGGGAGAGCTGCAATTTACAAAGTCGGGGGGGTTATCCTGCTTCTGGGGGAGGGGGGGGTGGTATACTTACTGCTGTCTGCTCCTCGTATCCCGCAGTCTACAGAACGGGTTCTCAGTCTCTCCCCATATTCTACGGTCTTCAGAGCGGCTGTCCCGGTGTCCCCGGCACCAAAATGAAGCCGCTGGCTTCGCAGCCAGCGGCTCGAAGCCGAATCCCCACCGTCCGCTCCCCGCGGTCTCCGAGGTGGATATGCAGGTGCCCCCTGCACCAATATGAAGCCGCTGGCTCCGCAGCCAGCAGCTCGAAGGGGAATCCGCTGCTGTCTGCTCCCCGCGGTCTCCGGGGCGGCTATGTAGGTGAATCTGCCGCCGTCCGCTCCCCGCAGTCTCCAGAATGGCTATGCAGGTGCCCTCCCTGGCACGAATATGAAGCCTCTGGATCCACAGCCAGTGGCTCGAAGGCGAATCCCCGCCGTCCGCCCCCCATGGTCTCCGGGGCGGCTATGCAGGTGCCCCCTGCACCAATAAGAAGCCGCTGGCTCCGCAGCCAGTGGCTCAAAGGCAAATCCCCGCCATCCGCTCCCCATGTCCCGCGGTCTCCCGAGCGGGTTCTCCACAATATGAAGCCGTTGGTTTGCTGCCAGCGGAACAATGGCAAATTTACCACCGCTAGCTACCCGCATTCCACGGTTCCGAGCGTCTAGGTCCGTGGGCGGGATTCCCCGTGACCGGGGTTCCCTGAAGTTCGAGACTGGGGTTTCCCATCCGTCCCGACTTAGCCCTAGACTTTAAGCAGGACCTCTAAGTAGAGGTTCCTGCAAGAAGATTTAACCTGAAAGTTTTTTAAAAACTTATCTCAGGTCTGTTGTTGGCAGCAGAATCACTTCACCCTGCCAGTCGTCACGCAATGCGTTAGAAGATATATAACACGCATGCGTACTTGATGGGGTCTTCACGTAGTCACTCACGTGACTCCGAAGTAAAATTGTATTTACATTTGGTGACCTGCACTCTGGTGGAAATGGTATAAAATTGCATTTGAATTTGGTGGCCTGCACTCTGCTTGAAATGGTATGAAATCGCATTTGAATTTGGTGGCCTGTACTTTCTTGAAATGGTATGAAATTGCATTTGAATTTTGTGGCCTGCACTCTGCTTGAAATGGTATTAAATTGCATTCGAATTTGGTGGCCGGCACTCTGCTTGAAATGGTATGAAATTGCATTTGAATTTGGTGGCCTGCACTTAGCTTGAAATGTTATGAAATTGCATTTAAATTTGGTGGCCTGCACTCTGCTAGAAATGGTTTGAAATTGCATTTAAATTTGGTGGCCTGTACCTTGCTTGAAATGGTATGAAATTGGATTTGAATTTGGTGGCCTACACACTGCTTGAAATGGTATGAAATTGCATTTCAATTTGGTGGCCTGCACTCTGCTTGAAATGGTATGAAATTACATCCAAATTTGGTGCTATTTCATGCCATTTCAAGCAGAGTGCACCTGAGGTCAGCATCAAATCCAGGTCTCTGGCGCTGTGAGGCAGTGGCTCTATCAGCTGTGCCACTGTATCACCCAAAGGACAAAGAGAAAACAAGTTAGTTGTCATCTGCAGAGTAGATGGAGGAGGGTTGGGTAAAACAACGTGAACATCTCGGAAAGGATGTGGCCAAATGGATTATTGTGACAGCTGGAAGCAGATTATACTTCCTCGTCTGTGTGATATGTTGAAAATGGGTTGTGGGACAGGTGCAGCATCTCACACCATCAGCATTGCCTGGTCTGCTGGGTATGGCTGTTTCCTCTTTTTCCCACTTTTGAAGAAGGATCTTCAACTTCAAAAAAAGAACTCGGCTTCTCTTTCCATGCCTAATAAAGGTACTCTTCATTTTCTGTTTTACTTTAGATTTTCAGCGTTTTTCATTTTCAAGCTCACTGTTTTCCAGTGTGCTGTGGAGTCTATTAACATTGGTGTAATATTAGCATTTATGTCACAATAGGCATGTGATAGTCAATGTTATTTTCATACCAGTGTGATCCGTGAGAATTGTGAAAATGTGGAGGAGTAAGTCTGCCATGAGATAGCAATGACAGTGATGACCAGAAATCCCACTGGTAAATGCTGAGGTCCACTCCATGTTCCCTGCATTGTTATTGGAATATTGACCTTGGATTCATGAATAGTAGTTAACTTGATGTATGTTGTCCATTTGTTGGTCATGAAATGTCAAGAAGCTAGATTAAAGAGATATTAAAAATATACCAAACCTGAGCTCAACCAATATGCAGACGAACACCTTTCAAACTGGAGATATTGGATCTCAGAGAAGCACAGTAATTTAGATTGACTTGAACCTTGAAATCAAATATGGTGTTGTTATTTACAAGACTTTTTATTAAAAACTTGATTTACAAATAATTCAACATGTCAGTTTGTTTTAATTTGTTTTATATTTCCTCATCTCTTTTCAGGGTGCATTTTGAGGCTTATCCTTCACCATCAGACACAGTATGCTGTAGTAAGTTTGCCTAACTATTCTTTTTATCTGCCTAATTGTTGTTCTTGCTTTATCATTTACTTTCACTTTTGAGCGTCACTGTTCCTGTTGTGCAGTAATTGTCTTGCCTCACATAAGTGCCAATGGCTTGTTAATTGTATTGTATTGTATTCAAATGTATTGTCATTGTCTCAAATTGAGACAACAAAATGAATTTCCCTTACAGGCAGTATCACAAAAAAAATCATAAAAAATAAATAAATAATAAATAAATAATAAAACATATTAAAAATAAAATTAAAATTGAATTTAAAAAAAGCACAAACACAGAAAGTCCACGACACAACATAACATAAATGGCACCAAGGTGAGGATGGCACCATAGTCCAGCCAGCCTCCCCTCCATGTTCATCCGTGGTCGGGGCCTTCCGAGCATCCGCAGTCGCCACCCCGGGTGGCACGATGTTCAGGCCCTCACGCCGGGCTGGTGGAATGCCAATGCCGAACCCCGACGGTGAGCATCCTCCATCTCAGCGGCCCGGACCTCCTGATCAGCCGCCTCCCGCTGCCGGAGTTTGCAGCTCCTGAGTCCACAGGCCGAGCCGGGCAGAGTCACAGGATCCCGCGCTGTTCATCAGCGCCACCCGCGTTGGGAGCTCCGCAAACCGCAGCTCCAGGATGTCAGTGCAGCAGGTCCAGCACTCCGGGCCCAGACGGCGATCCCCGGTAAGGCATCGCCAGCCCTGCGATGTTCCAGCGCTGTCCCGCCGCTGCTGGAGCTCTGGTCGATCCCGGCAGGAAAGGCCGCGCCAATCCAGGTAGGCGGGCCGCTGGGGGGGGGGGGGGGGGGGGGGGGAAACGAGGGCGCGACTCGAGTGATAGTCGCGTCCTCACCAGGAAGCGGCTGAAGGACGGTATCCCCCGCACAGCGCCCTCTTCCCCCACATAAAAACACCAAAAAAACACACACATCAACATAACTAAATAAACAAAAAAAACAAAAAGATACCGGGCTGTAGGTGGAGGCTGCTGACACCAGCGCCACCGGAAGTACAACACTTAAGAGTTAACAGTTTGAAATATGGCAAGATATATATTTGGACAAATGCATATAACACCTAGCCGATCATGACAATTGCTAGCATTAACAGAATGATGCCAATATATCCAATTTAACAGCCTATATTCAAAGCAGCATCAGTTATTGTAAAGGCACACAATACTGTCTTGGAATATAAACACAAGTGCTATAAGGTGCAAACGCATACTTATTGTACTTCTAATTTAATCATCATCACATAATGGTCCAGATTGATCATGAATCGACTCTGTGAAAGCAGCCTAAAAGTGCACTTCCCTGAAGTCAGCAAAGTTGCCAACAGTGTCCTTTCTGAAGGACAAAATATTGGATTTCCGGATTGCTGATGGATAGTGCCACACATCATTTGTCTCAAACTTTGCTAAAAAAGGCTGAAAGATCACTTTACGTAGGCTGAGGTTACAATTGGAAAGGGCACTGAGAACTGGTTCATTCAGCTGCAGGAAAGGCAGAATATCAGCAAGCAAGGTCTCTGGCAAATGCTCCATATTATTTTATAATTATTGGCAGAGCCCATTTTAAATGCACATTTCAGTATTTTTTGCATCTCATGAAGCTGAGGAAAATGTGCATTTGTGTATTATAGATTTACTCAGCTTCTGTTTTATAATGGCTTTAACAATTATATATACAAGCAGAAACAACCCAAGGCACTTGGATATTCACCAAACAAAAATTGATCTCCTTTTGAGCAGCATTAGCAGGTATCAGTGAAAATGGCCAAAACGGTAATCAGAGGTTTAAGGATTTAATGAGTGTTTTAAATGAGGAAAGAGAGATGGAGAGGTGGAAAAAATTCAGAAGAGGATTTCAAGGCAGATCCTTTGGCCCCGCATACCCAGGCCGACCGACATGCCCCATCTACATGAGGAGGGCGCGGGCATGTTGGGCCAAAGAGCTTGTTTCCACACTGTATATGACTCTATAACTCGGTACCTCGATATTTGAAGATACAGTCACCGATGATGGGGTGATTATCTAAATGTAAGAGAGAGATGGCAGAATTAGGGGAGCACAGATTGGAAAATGATTATATACTCTGAGCAAATCAAAGAGCTAAGGTGGAGTAGGTCCAGGGAAGTAAATAGAGGTGTTCTAAATTCAAAGTTTTGCTCCTTTATAAGCCAATAAATATTAACTTATCTGGTGATACCTGGCTTAAAATGCATCAATCGATCGATTAAAGAGTTACACATCGGTCAGTCTGAAGAAGGGTCTCAACCCGAAACATCACCGGTTCTTTTTCTCCAGATATGCTACCTGGCCTGCTGAGTTACTCCAGCTTTTTGTATCCATCCATAGGACCAGTTTGGCAGTTGCCAGATGCACCAATAATATGGAGATGATCTACTGCAAATATCTGAATGTGTCCTTCCTTCCGTTCTTCCCTACATCAACAGTTATTAAATTGCCATGTCTTGGACTCAGGTTTTCAGCAACTGTGGAGATGATTTAAAAGATCTTGAATCCTCGTCTTGGCCTGCTTCAAATATGTAGCTTTCAAAATGTGGCAAATTAACTTGTCAAGTCAGTGATTGTATGCGGTTGGTTAACTCTGGATACCATAGAATTTGTTCCTAACATTTGGATTTCATAGAAGGGTTAAGATTTAATGAATCAGTGAAATAAATATATATTGAGGTCTTCCTTTAAATTTCATATTTAACTAATTGACGTTAGCTATGACCATTTAAAGGAAACATTATTATAATGTTTTGTTTCATTTACATGTGCAATAAGTTTGATATCTATCTATCTATCTATCTATCTATCTATCTATCTATCTATCTATCTATCTATCTATCTATCTATCTATCTATCTATCTATCTATCTATCTCTGAAACTCTGATCTTGTGCTTTTCCGGTTTGCACGGTTTTTCTATTTGCGCAAAAACGGTATGGGAGAGCGCTATGATTTTTCACCAGTTCACTCACCGTTCTCCAGTCCTGCTAGTGCAACATGTTTCATTTAGATTGGTGGTATATTGTAAAAGTTAGAGAGGTTAAAAATCTTTTAAACTGCGCATACGCAGATCTCCTCTCTTGCCAGTCAGCGCCACACAGATTGGTCTCTTCTCTTGTCACTCCTCGGGACGGTCCACACCTTCCTGCACCATCGCATCTTTACTGGAGCTGAGGATGGCCAGCGGAGGTCTCTAACCGGAAACAGTTTTCGGAGGGACCAGAAGTGGCGCGGAGTCAGAAATGTTGCCGATGTCGCCAAACGGAAAGTGGAGACTCTGAGGAGAATGATCGGCGACCAGTGACCAGTGCCCACTGTTTGTCCACATCGCACCGCCAGCTCCAGCCCCTTCCCCTCTGGTCTCCCTTGCTGGCTCCTGCCCCCCCTCCCCTGTGATACCCCCTCTCCCCATGCTCTTCCCCCATTATTTCTCGGAGCTCTCTCTCCCCCACAAACCCCACACCAGACCCCCTTCCCCCCTACAATGCCCCCTGCCCACACCCCCTCCCCGCACAACTCTCCCACCCGCACATTCCCCTTTCCCCCACAACCCCCCACTGCCCACACCCCTTACACACACCCCCAAACACACCCCACCCACACCCACCCCCTTCCCCTCCCCTCCCCCACAACCTCCCCGCCCACACACGCACCCCCTCCCCACCCACACACATGCCCCTCTCTGCCCACACAGACCCCCCTCTGTCCACAACCCCCCCCACCCACACACACACACACACACACCCTCCCCTCTTCCACTCCCACCACACACCGCCCTTCCCTCCCCCTCCTCCCCTCCCACACATGTAAAGGAGGGGGAAGGAGTGCTGGGTGATTAGGGGAAATGAGCCGCATCTGCGCAGTTAGGGGCTAAGGGTTAGTGGTGGAATATTGCGTTGGGGAACGGCTTGCATTGGGGGAGCCAGTGAGTGGTGGAATATTGTGTAGAGGAATGGGTTGTGTTGGGGGACCAGGCCTCCCATGTGACTGGGACCCAACAGGTCCCACTTAGTCTAGTAGTTTCCAAAATGGATAAAGAATTACAGAGACCCATCGTATTTTACCTGTCCATTCATTATATGTACAAGATAGACACGAAAAGCTGGAGTAACTCAGCGGGACAGGCAGCATCTCTGGAGAGAAGAAATGAGTGACGTTTCGGGTTACAATACAATATACAATACTATATTTATTCATTGTCATTTGAACCTCAATGAGGCTCAAACAAAATTCTGTTTCTACAGCCATACAAACAAAACAAATTTCTACAAGACACACAAACAATTCAATTCACACAAGCATCCATCACAGTGAAACTCCTCCTCACTGTGATGGAAAGCAAAGTATTTTCTCTCCCCTGCTCTCCATTTTTCACCCAATGTTAAAGCCCCCCGGCGGGCGATGGTAAGTCTAACGGCTGTTGAGGCTGTGCCGGGCAATGTAAGGCCCCGCTCTGAGTCGTTCCAACCCTGCAACACGGGCGGGAGAAGTTACGTTGCGGGAGCTCCGAAAAGCGGTCTCCGACCAAGCATCCGCGAGCTCCCGATGTTCCTATCCACCAGGCCTGCGGCTGGAGCCTCCGAGCTCTGGAGTCGGGCCGCAGCAGTGAGCCACCATCGTTCCCCACGCTCCGAGACCGGCCAGCCCCACGATGGTAAGTAGTCTGCAGGCTCTGCGACTAGAAAAAGGTTGGGTCTCCCGTGCAGGGAAGAGATTTTTTCTTTGCCTTCCATCACAGTGAGGACTGTGGAAGAGTCCCTGTGGTGGATGTTTATGTTAAAATGTAATTTTTGTGTCTTGTTGCTTTTTATTGGGATGACATAGAAACATAGAAACATAGAAATTAGGTGCAGGAGTAGGCCATTCGGACCTTGGAGCCTGCGCCGCCATTCAATATGATCATGGCTGATCATCCAACTCAGTATCCCGTACCTGCCTTCTCTCCATAACCTCTGATCCACTTGGCCACAAGGGCCACATCTAACTCCCTCTTAAATATAGCCAATGAACTGGCCTCAACTACCCTCTGTGGCAGAGAGTTCCAGAGATTCACCACTCTCTGTGTGAAAAAAGTTCTCCTCATCTCGGTTTTAAAGGATTTCGCCCTTATCCTTAAGCTGTGACCCCTTGTCCTGGACTTCCCCAGAATCAGGAACAATTTTCCTGCATCTAGCCTGTCCAACCCCTTAAGAATTTTGTAAGTTTCTATAAGATCCCCTCTCAATCTCCTAAATTCTAGAGAGTATAAACCAAGTCTATCCAGTCTTTCTTCATAAGACAGTCCTGACATCCCAGGAATCAGTCTGGTGAACGTTCTCTGCACTCCCTCTATGGCAATAATGTCCTTCCTCAGATTTGGAGACCAAAACTGCACGCAATACTCCAGGTGTGGTCTCACCAAGACCCTGTACAACTGCAGTAGAACCTCCCTGCTCCTATACTCAAATCCTCTTGCTATGAAAGCCAACATACCATTCGCTTTCTTTACTGCCTGCTGCACCTGCATGCCTACCTTCAATGACTGGTGTACCATGACACCCAGGTCTCGCTGCATCTCCCCCTTTCCCAATCGGCCACCATTTAGATAATATTCTGCTTTCCCGTTTTTGCCACCAAAATGGATAACCTCACAAGTGACAAATGAAATTCCTCGTATGTTGCAAAACGTACTTGGCTAATAAAGAATTATTATGATTATGATTATAATGATTTTTATATACTTTAAAGGGGAATATTTTAAGAAAGTTTAATTACAAATCGTTTTTGTGAGATATAAAAAGTGATATAAACCAAGACAGGTTCCACTCTGATTCTACTGCCTGGCTTGAGTTAAACTACCTCACAGAATAAAGTACAAGTTGAATCAGTTGCACAATGATTTATGGTGGTGACCTACACATAAAGGTTCCCCACGAACGCATGTTCAAAATCTTTTGATGCCCTCTATACTTCATCATCCAAGAAGAATGATGACCTATGTCATTGCATAACATTTTTATGTTTTACCATAAGTTAGTTTTACATAGAGTGGTATGAATGGCTAGGGCAAAACCACAGCACAAAATATAAATCTTTTTATTGTTAGCTAAGTCTACTTAAGTATTTGGAGGAAGATTTCTCCAATCTAGAAAACGTAATTTAAATGTTATTTTGCAGCACCATCTGTTAGAATCAGAAAGGATCAATCAGTCTTAATCAGATTTAAAAACATTTGGGTTAGAAATTGAATAGTTAGTGAAAGTAGGCAGATGTGGCAATCCGTAATTCCTGTAGGAGCCAATGATGATTTTATTGGCATCTTATTAACATTAGTCACATACATACTGACACTCCGAAAGTAACTGCACCCTGCAGTGTAGTCCCAGGCATGAATTCTGCCTTTGGTCATAAACACAACCGATATCATAACTGGACTTCAACACCTGGGCATTAAAACTTAACTTGTTACCAATGGGGCTAATCGGAGGGACCAGTAGAGCGTTCCTTGTAGGCAGGGTCCCGAGGCAAGGAGCACCGCCACACCATCTAGTGTTGGTAGGGGTAGGAGCGGTTCTGCTCTCAGTGACCGGAGGACTGGTGACCGGAGGAGTGGGTAGGGCCGAAGATGTCCTGGTTAGGTTGCCCCTAGGACAGGCCAAGCTGGCCATCCCCGAGCCACGGTGCCAGGTGGAAGAGGGCTTTGCCTGAGCCAGATGCTTGCCCCTTTGCCGGGGTTACATCCGGGTGGTGTTAGAGAGGGACATAGTTGTATAATAGTTATGATCATTTGATGATAATAATTTGATGATCTTGTACTATGGTGGTGGGTGTGTTACCACAGTTTTGTATCATGATTGTAATTAAATAAATTACTTTTGATACAAAAAAAATGGGACATCGGTGAGCAATTATTGAACTGTATGGAACAAACTGAATAAGAGAGAATAAAATCAAACCCTGACTCCATTGCCCATCACTCTGGAATTACATTTTGCTCCTCCTCGTTTCCTTTTGACCTCCACCCATATTCATTTACTCCACCCATTTACCAATCAAACCCTCTCCCTGCTCCCATCCATTGCTTGCCGGGTTTTGTTCTGCCCCCGCTACTCTTGTCTAGATTTATTCTCGCAACTCCAATCAGTCTGAAGAAAGATCTTGACGTGAAACATTGCCGAAACATTCCTTTCCCAGATATGCTGGACCCTCTGATTTCCTTTAGCAGTTTGTGTTTTAAGTGAAACCAGAAGTCAGTGCACCTATTTCACTGGGGATTCCCGGAGTAACCACACATGGCTAAGTTGTTAAAAAGTCAAATTTAAAAAATTGAGAAACTTCTTGCTTATTGGTGAATAAATTGAATTATTTGGAATGTGGATTAAGCAAAACCCCTTGGTCACATCAGACATAAAACTACACGTACATGGAGGTGGAAGGTGGCTAAAAATATATTTCAATATATTTCAACGCAGTATGATGTTATAATTAGAAATTCCTTGAACATTCCTTGAAGGTGATGACAGGAAGCCAAGAATGGACGTTTCAAAATATAATTTCCTAATTACTTTCCATGTTCAGCCAGACAATCTACAACAATATTCTACCCAACATGGATGAATATTGATTTCTCAAACTTCAAGTGACCCTTGCATTCCTGCTCTCTCCATTTCTCTCCCCATCCTAGACCTCTTGCTAATTTCTCAGTTTGTATTCGTTTGTTATCAACTAGTCCCCCACCAACAATAGATCATTGTGAGCTCCACTCTTCCTGAGTCATCGATGCAGGCTCTGCTTTGTTCTGTGCCTGCCCATACCACCAGTGTCTCCTTCGCTGACTCTTAGTCTGATGAATGGTCTCGACCCCAAATGTCACCTATTCCTTTCCTTCAGTGATACTGCCTGACCTGCAGTTACTCCAGCTTTTTGTGTCTAACTTTGGTGTAAATCAGATCTGCAGTTCCTTCTTACACATAAAGAGCTGGAGTACCTCAGCGGGGCAGGCTGCATCACTAAAGGACATAGCTGGTGATGTTTCAGGTCTGACAAAGGGTCCCAATCCAAAATTTACAGCTGAGTTACACCAACATGTCATCGTCATGTTAATTTTATTTAGCCACATTTAAAAATCATTTACCATTAACTTTTCCATTTGAAGCTATCAAGTTTTCTTACATTCTGCACACAGCTTGGAGGTATCTGCAATTTATATAATATTGGTCAAAGGACTTTATTGCAATTATTTATGGAGGCAATCAAAAATGGAGAAACTACAGCTGATTATTTTAGACAATCGGTATCCCGCAACCGGAGTTTTTCTGCATTTATTAGCAATTTCAACTGCACTGATCAATCAATTTTTACAGGGACTGGGGAAAATAAATTGGGAACAGTTGTTATTGGGTGAGTCCACATCTGACATATGGGCCAGATAATTAGAGTTCAGGACTGGCATGTTCCAGTGAGGAGGAAGTATAATTATGTCAAGGTAAAGGAACCAAAGACGTTGCAAATTGGGTCAAAAAGCAATTGGAAGCATATGTAAGGTTTAGAGATTATAAATCAGACTGGACCTTGAGGAATATAAAGAAGGCATGAATGATCTCAAGCAGGCAATTTTACTTCGGAGTCACGTGAGCGAATACGTGAAGAACAGGCTCAGCAAGCATGCGCGGCATTACGTTTCAGCAGGCAACAGCGGCAGGCGGGAGTCAGGCGCTCCCACTACAAGCCTGAAGGAGGAAGCTTTAGGTAATTATTTACCTTCAGTTTTAACCAGCGACTCGCGTCTGTTTGTTGCTCCAGGTGGAGCAAAGCAGCAGACGCAAGCGGCCCCCGTTGGACTCCGGGGAAGGAGCGTTCCGTTCGCGGAAGGGGGAGAGACGCCACCAGGACCGCACACGCTGTGGTCCACAGACAGGGAGCTGTGCCGGTGCCAGTCCAGATGCAAGCGGCCCCCCTTGGACTCCGGGGAAGCAGTGTTCCGTTCGCAGAAGGGGGAGAGAAGGCACCAGGACCGCACACGTTGCGGTCCACAGACAGAGCTGCGCCGGTTTCCAGTCCAGACGCACAGCGGGAGTCAGGTGCTCCCGCTACAGTTTAAAAAAGGACCACTACTCTGTGGTCAGTTTTTCCTGGCAAAGGAGAGTTTTGCTTTGTTCCAACAGCTCAAGAAAAAAGAACAGAACAAGACACTCCAAGAAACCTGTCCTCAGCTCGGCTCCAGCAGACAGGCGTCTCATCAGTGGGGGACAGAGGGCGGTAGGACCGCCAACCCGGCACTCCGCCATCCCCGACAACGAGCCGAGCCCAGTTCCGCTAGCACCTGAGCAGCGGACTGGATGTCAAGACATCCAGCCGGTGGAATCCGATTCGTCGGACGGGGACATCTCACCGCCTGCTTAGGGCAGAGACAGCCGCCTGAACCGCATAGAGCGGCTCGTGGAGCATAAGCTCCAGCGAGACTTGCTTCGTGAGGAGTAGTTTCGCAGAGGGAGTTCAGGCACTCCCTCCACAGTGCCTCATGCATTGGCCATTGCTTCTTCCTCATTCGAGGACAGCTTTGGCGACCATGGCTGGGCTGGTCAAGAAGAGGGGCCCTGGCTGAACAACATTGGGAGTATGCTTTGAGGTACAGGATCAGGAAGAGCTGCTGGGTGTGGCCGCTACGTGGTTTCACCACGAGCAAGATGGCTTTCAGTCTAAACTGAGGGCTAGCCTACAACCTGTCTTTTCCAAAAAACCTCTCCAAGACAGGTAGCCATGAGGCATTGGTTTCATCACGCCTCCCCTAAATTGCATTTACTCAAAGTGCCCGCCATTATTGGGGGATACATTGAGCAGCGCATTTAACCCAAATATCTCAAAATTGCATTTGATACCCTGATGTTGGCTATCCATGTCCACCTGCTCATTCCAGAAGGGCAGGGTAGTATGGCAAAACACCTGACCCTACTGTTCAACTTCTCAAGGGAAGTCACAAACCTGCCCTCAATCTATGAAATTAACAGGACTGTGAGAAAGCCGACCTCACAACCACAGGTCCTGCTACCTGGCACTTACCAAACCAGTCCTAAAAAACTGGACGAAGTGTTCAAACTAGTCGGCACAAGAGGGCAGAGTCTGGAATGAGCACCACACTAAACCAGACAGCAGTACCTCTACGCGTCCAACAGGGGCGTCTACCTCATGGTACTGGTGAAAGCTCGGGGCCTGCATGCCAATCCCGTAAGCCTTTTAGGCCAGGGCCCACAGCAGGCCCCATGGAAAATGCGCCATCCCCCAACAAACATCGTCCCTACATGAACAAGGAACCAGAAACCGAAGAAAACAACAATGAAGACAGATAGATATGGTTCCTACCATCACATAAAGGTGAAGGGTTGTACTAACAAGGGGCGGGTGAATCACGCCTGGTTAGGAAGCTATCACTCTTGGTAATTATATACCAAAAAATAAATACAAGGGGAATAGAATTCATATCTTGCTACCAATTCAGCAAGCACCCCACAAGGGCTCTACTCTCCCATGATGGTGAATGTCGCACCATCATTGATTAACCACTTGAGTATCCAAGGATACTTTATGGTAGACATCGACCTTGAAGATGCATACTATTCAGTACCTTTTCATATAAGTATTCGGATATACCACAATTACATGTATGGGGTAACCATGATGAGCATTGCCATTTTCATTCACTGCACATCTCGTGTGTGTATGTGACAAATAAACTTGATTTGAGTATTGAATTGGCATATAAGCTGAAGCTATTCCAGAATCAAACCAGCCCTGACACTTAAGAAACCTTCCGTCATGGCATGTCTATATACTAACGACAGACTATCCTTGGATATTGCTTTATTTGCTGCATTAGCTACTAACTTATTTAGTGGGCTCTGTCATATATCCAGATATTTACGTTGACCATCCACAACATTGTCTATTTGGTATTCATTAAGACTATCAGTTATTGTAACATTTAACCACCAATCAACTACGTGGCAAAGTAATTGGGATAGTAGCAGCATTACCAGCTACAGAACATTGTACCTTTCCTATGAGCTGAGATACTAGTGTTCAAACTATTTCCATACCTGTAATATGGGGCCAAATGGACTAATCTGGAGTGTTATAATGGAATTTATCTGCATAGGAAGGATTATGGTTGTACACTTCCACCAGTTTTGAGTAACATCTTATGTGTCCTGATGTGTTACTGAGCTTGTAATACTTAGTGCCAATGCGAATTGACTTAAACGTGTTATATATCAAATTACTTACTTCTAGTGCAGCATTTGCTCAGTAATGCACCATTTTGCATGTTTGTTTATAAGTTAACAACATCACAGTGGTGGCAAATACCAAACCACTTGGGCGGAGAATATCGATATTAGGTGACAATTTATTAACAATTGGTAACCGTATGTCGTCAAACATGTTTGACCATAAGTAACTTACCTATTCAGGTAAGCTAAATGCTGTAAACAAACATTTAAACCAAAAATATTTGCTGAAATTACTAAGCAATGTGGACACCAGATATCGATATTCAATTAAATCGCCACGTACTAACCTACGTCGCATGAAACCAATCTCAAGGCAGCGGCGATGGATACAATCCCGCGTATTGAGGGGTGGGGGGAATCTAATCTCTATGTTCTCCCTTCCTTCTACCTCTTCAATAGGTACTATGGCTTCATCAGTCGAGTACTATGCAAATTATAGTGGACTAAGTCCACAGGCATGGTTCCCAGTGGTCCTCGACATGGTCATTAAAAGAATTGCAGAATTTGGAAGACCACTGCTGTGCTTGGATCAGCAGCACTATCAACATGATGACAGCATTCCGTTGCATATCCACTAGGGAACATACCTGAGGATCATCAAGAAATGGGAAACTGTTCAAAAACAGGAACTACACATTCAACTACAACAAAAACCTGTACTGGAGTTCCTGGCAGGTCTTCACCACAATGAAGGAAATGTTCTGTCAGCCTACTCAACTAGGGCACCACAACAACAGGGCAAAGGGTACCACTCACTGGTGATCAGATACAGGAGAGGTATATTCAATCCATTCCCCAGAAATATGTGCACCCAAATTAGGATATGAGTGAAATCCTGACATACCTTAGGGGATGATCACCAGCCAGGTCCCTCACCCTGGAACAGCCTACCCTGAAGATGGACATGCTGGTGGCCTTACCTCAACACAAAGAGCCAGTTCTCCCATCTACTGTGATTGGACAACATGGTTATAACACCAGATAGTGTCACATTTCCAATTCAAGGGCTGGCCAAACAGAACAGACCAGGAACATCAGGTCCAGTCATGGAATTCCGGGCATACCCACCTGAACCACATTTTATGTGTCATGACCCACTTTGAGATCTACATCGACACAATAAGGAATACCGAGGGAGAGGAAAAAAAAAACCTTATGGGTCAGCCACAAGAAACCTCATGGTCGGGTGATGAGCTAAACTATCTCTAGTGGCTCAAGCAGGTACTGGGAGTTGCTGGAGTAAATACTAACGTGTATAAATCTTATTCCACCAGGACAGCTTCCATATCAGTAACTAAGAGGATGGACGAGCCTATGGACCACATCCTGACTACAGCAGGGTGGTCTAGGGATTATACGTTCCAAACTTTTATAACAAACCACTGACAGAACCTGTATCGTTTGCAGAAAAAGAATCTGCAAGAAATATATAATTTAAGCCCGGGGGAGCATTTGGTCTTGTTGTTGTTAATAACACCATTATTGTTTTACAAACAGATTCATGGTTGCCATTTATCATGATTCAAGTCTAAAGTTAAAAAATGGTGAGTCTTAACTTCAAGATTCAAGATTCACGATTCAAGAGAGTTTATTGTCATGTGTCCCTGAAATTCTTGCTTTGCTTCAGCACCAGTGTATAAATATATACACACACATGAATAAATAAACTGATAAAGTGTAAATAACAGATAATGGGTTATTAATGTTAAGAGTTTTGTCCGAGCCAAGTTTAATAACCAGATGGCTGTGGGGAAGTAGCTGTTCCTGAACTTGGTTGTTGCAGTCTTCCGGCTCCTGTACCTTCTACCTGATGGTAGCGGGGTGATGAGTGTGTGGCCAGGATGATGTGGGTCCTTAATGATGCTGCCCGCCTTTTTGAGGCAGCAACTGCGGTAGATCCCCTCGATGGAAGGGAGGTCAGAGCCGATGATGGACTGGGCAGTGTTTACTACTTTTTGTAGTCGTTTACTCTCCAGGGCGCTCAAGTTGCTGAACCAAGCCACGATGCAACCGGTAAGCATGCTCTCTACTGTGCACCTGTAGAAGTTAGAGAGAGTCCTTCTTGACAAACCGACTCTCCGTAATCTTCTCAGATGTGCTTTCTTAATAAAAGCATTAGTGTTCTCGGACCAGAAAAGATCTTCAGAGATGTGCACGCCCAGGAATTTGAAGCTCTTGACCATTTCAACCATCGACCCGTTGATATAAACGGGACTGTGGGTCCCCATCCTACTACTTCCAACTTGGCCGTGAAGGCCCGTTGTCCTGGTGGTGTTGCAAGGTTGGCCTGGCCTAACAAAGTTGTTTGTGTCTTCCCACATTGCTCCTCCACTCCTTGCCGTTGCAGGTCGCATCTGATCTGCATCCCAGCCTCTTTGAATGTCATCCAATCCAATCGAGCCCCAGCTTTAAGCTGAGAGGTATGCAATGTAAAGGAGATGTGCAAGCCAAGTTTAGGCATTGGGCAATGGGTACCTAGATGCACTGCCAAGGGTGATGGTGGAGGCAGATCTGATTAGCATTTAAGAGGCTTCTTCTTCTTGCATATGGCGTGCACAACCTAAAGTTGTAGGACAACTTGTTCTATTGGATCTTATTTGATTGTGCACGCCGGGTTGATTGCATTCATCGAACCATGGTGGACCACGTGAAGGGTGCAATCTTCCATCCCATTTAAGAGGCTTTCAGATAGGCATATGGATATGCAGGGACTGGAGGTATATGGATCACATGCAGGCAAAGATTAATTTCACCTATAATCATGTTCAACATAGTCATTGTGGCCAAAGGGATTGATCCTGTATTGTGCTGTCCCATGTTCTAACCATGCATTGAGCTAATTTCCATGAATATTATATACATGGAAATTCCAAACCTGTGCTAAAAGAAACGGAAAGTTTCATGAGGATCAGTCCCACCAGGATCTGCAAGACTTTGTAGTTTCTATAGAATAAGAACACTTTCTGTTTAAATATATTTTTATTCAGCAGGAGAATTCTTCAGTCAGAAGGTAGAATTCTTTGCCACAGAAGGCTGTGGAGGCAAAATCAATGGATATTTTTAAGGCAGAGATAGATTGATTCTTGATTAGTACACGTGTCAGGGGTTACGGAGAGAAGGCAGGAGAATGGGGTTAGCAGGGAGAGATAGATTGGTTGGACCGAATAGCTTAATTCTACTCCTATACCTTATAGAAACATAGAAACATAGAAATTAGGTGCAGGAGTAGGCCATTCGGCCCTTCGAGCCTGCACCGCCATTTAATATGATCATGGCTGATCATCCAACTCAGTATCCCGTACCTGCCTTTTCTCCATACCCTCTGATCCCCTTGGCCACAAGGGCCACATCTAACTCCCTCTTAAATATAGCCAATGAACTGGCCTCAACTACCCTCTGTGGCAGAGAGTTCCAGAGATTCACCACTCTCTGTGTGAAAAAAGTTCTCCTCATCTCGGTTTTAAAGGATTTCCCCCTTATCCTTAAGCTGTGACCCCTTGTCCTGGACTTCCCCAACATCGGAAACAATCTTCCTGCATCTAGCCTGTCCAACCCCTTAAGAATTTTGTAAGTTTCTATAAGATCCCCTCTCAATCTCCTAAACTCTAGAGAGTATAAACCAAGTCTATCCAGTCTTTCTTCATAAGACAGTCCTGACATCCCAGGAATCAGTCTGGTGAACCTTCTCTGCACTCCCTCTATGGCAATAATGTCCTTCCTCAGATTTGGAGACCAAAACTGCACGCAATACTCCAGGTGTGGTCTCACCAAGACCCTATACAACTGCAGTAGAACCTCCCTGCTCCTATACTCAAATCCTCTTGCTATGAAAGCCAACATGCCATTCGCTTTCTTTACTGCCTGCTGCACCTGCATGCCTACCTTCAATGACTGGTGTACCATGACACCCAGGTCTCGCTGCATCTCCCCCTTTCCCAATCGGCCACCGTTTAGATAATAATCTGCTTTCTAATTATGACATTAGAAATTCATGAATCAAGCAAGCTGAGTAATAGATGCTGTGGAACACTGTGACAGTAAAGGGCAAAGATCTTATAGCGGAGCAAGATGGGCTACTCCTGCTAAATGCAATGGGCTGACATGTAGTATGCTATGGAGGGGATCCTGGGCATTTTTCCACGCCCATTTTAGTAACCTGAGCCTACCTAACCCGACCCGACTCACAGTGTAATCAATGTTGCGGGGCAACGGTTTGTGTGGGTTAGATTCATAAATCTGTCAGTTCATACTTCTTGTCAAGAATAAAATTTGACTCTGGTAATTGCTTTTTTAATTTTTTTTTAAATCATTTCTTTTTAAATGGTTCACAAGCAGTGTTTGAGTTGATTTTGTAGTAACCGGAACCGATCCGACTCGCAGGGTAATTGACATTGCGGGGGAAGTTTTTGTGTGTGATATAGGGTTAGATTCATAATGCTGTTAGTTCATAATTCTGTTAATTCTTGTTAAAGAATAAAATGTTTATAAACACACATACATGAATGTGATATAAATGTATATAATCATATAACACACACAATTATATTTCTTCTGATCCAATAATGAACTTTATTTCAGACTAGACAAGGGACATTAAATAAGAAACATTGTAAATAAGAAACATTGTAAACCTCCCCGCAACCTCACACACACTAGACCTTATCCCCCCCCCTCCGGCACTCCCTCGCCTGCCCCCTCACTACAATGTCTCCCTCCCCTCCTATGCCCCTCTCCCCGCTGCCCCGGACTCCCTCTCTCGCTGCCCCGGACCCCACACTCCCTCTCCCGCTGCCCCGGGCCCTACACTCCCTCTCCCACTGCCCTGGGCCGCGCACTCCCTCTCCCGCTGCCCCGGACCCCACACTCCCTCTCCCGCAGCCCTGGGCCGCGCACTCCCTCTCCTCGCTGCCCCGGACCCCACACTCCCTCTCCCCTGGCCCCACACTGCCTCTCCCCGCTGCAGATCCAATCTTTGGCTGGAAGCAAGATGGCGGAGCAAGATGGCGGAACAAGATGGCGGAGGCTGGTTGCTAAAATGAGTCATATAATCACCCATGAATCCACCCATGAGCGTACTACACGTTTGCGTGAGAGTAACCCATCTTGCTTCGCTATAAGATCTTTGGTAAAGGGCTTGTGGATACATTTTTTTTGCCTTCCTTGACAGTGAGGAATGTGGAGGAGTCACTGTGGTGGATGTTTACGTTAAAATGTATTTGGCATGTTCCGTTGCTTTTTATTTGTATGACTGACTTGCAAATGAAATTCCTCGTATGTTGCAAAACATACTTGGCTAATAAAGTATTATTGTGATTGTGATTGTGAGGTGCAGAAGAATTTCCGATCTGCCCCTAAGCTGATCACCACCTGGTGCAAAAAATCCCCCATCATTTCATCCATTGAACAGTTCAATGTAAGAGATTGGTTTGTTTATTATTCTTTCATTTATTGTATTTATGTTTTCATCAGGGACATTCAAAAAAATAGTGTGTAGACTCTTGACTGCAGTGAGCTGTGAAAAAGGCATTCGGGCATTCAGAAGATGAAGCCTTGTGAGGTTCATTCGGCTTTGTGGCATGTGGCTGATCTCATGAAGTCTTGTAAGATTAGTGAAAGCACAGGAACAGTGCAGACATCAAGCACATGGCTTGTGAGTGTGGGCAAGGTCCGGATCAAGGTCTACTAGGACCATTGATATGAAGTGCTATGAAAAGTCCTGAATGCCATTTTTTTTTCTTAATCCCACAGTTTAGAAATGGAAGTGTGACATGGTAGATGCTCTTTAGAACAATTGCAATCATTAATATTGTTAATCTCTTCAGAATCTAAAAAAGTGATAATGGAATCAAAACAGTGAAGAACTACTTGTAAACTGTAGGCGTGAATCATTTTTAACTGATGTGCCAACTTTCCTGATTTAAATATAAAATCGTGACTAAAATTAAAAATATATATATTTTCGTGCCGTCTGTGCATTTTTCATTTATTATATCAGTTTAAACCTTCTCCCCGGCCCTTCAGATCCCCAGCTTTTGACCAAACTCCTGAGTCCCAAGGTGCACCAGCGAGTCCTTCTTCACCCACCGCACGGGCCGGTGACACGGGTGTTGTTGCAGCTCACGTTGTAACTCCCGAGGACACTGCTTTACTTGGGTCGCCACCCACTCCTCCTCCCCCAGAGTCGCCAACATGCTCCACCTTGGAAGTGACAGCTGGTGAGAAGGGAGGGAGCCCCAAGGGGATGCTCCGTCGGTGGGGACACACTGAAGAAAGTGTTGCCCCAGGGGCTACAATGTGAGTCACAACAACAACCTTGTGAACTGGTGATGAAGGACTCGCTGCAAACGAGCGGCATTGGTGCCGGACTTTAACGTGAGATGACAAAAAGTGCTGGAGTAACTCAGCTGAATCAATCAGTCTAATGGACCTGTCCCACTTAGGCGATTTTTCAGGCGACTGCCAGAGATTGTCAAGTTGCCGACAGCTGCCTGAAAAACCGGCAACTGGAACGGCGACTGTCAGAGTGGAACGCACACACACACACATCGCTTCCTTCACCAGCCCGTTATGCAGGTGGGGGACAGGGCAAGCGGGGGGAATTCTGTCTAAAAAATTCACACGGTGCAAAGCCAAGGTGATACAGACTCACACCGCGATGAACAGGAAAGCTGGCACTGTAATTAAGATGGCTAAAACAGTGTATGGTAAGTCTTTTAAAAGGTGGGAAAGAGAAGGGGTGGTAGGAGAGGAGAGAATAGGGGGAGAAGGGGGAGAAGGCGGGTAAGGAGGGAGAAGGAGTAGAGACAACTTTTTTTAAATTTTTAAATTTTTTTTAATTTTATTTTTATTAGAAGTACAATAAGTTGCAGTAATACACACCACATATATCTCATTACATTTGTTGTACCCCTTCATTTTTTGATCTTTAAAAAAGATAGAAATAAAAGAGTAAGGAAAGTGAGAAAGAGTCGTGAAGATGCAGGAAAGTGTTGGGAAAAGAAAGCCCATTAGAAAAGGAGTTAGAGAAGAAAGTTAAGAAATACACCCTAGAAAAGAAAGAAAGAAAGAAAGAAAGAAAGAGTAACAATCGCTCTATTATAAAAAATAAAAAACTCCGCAAAAAGGGATATACCAACCGTATTTTTCACCCCCCATTACCAGATCCTGGCACTATTTATTTTTTAAATTACTAATGCACCTTATGCATTTAATAAGTCCATAAATGCAGACCACGTCTTTTGGAAGTGGTCTGCTTTGCCTGCTAGGAGGAGTCTCATCTCTTCCAGATGTAATGTTTCGAACATGTTTGAAATCCACATTTTTATTGTTGGTATAGGAGTATTTTTCCAGAATTTGAGTATGCTTTTTTCCCACTATTAGCCCGTAATTAAGTAAATTCTTTTGAAACACATTTAGTTCAGGGCTACCTTCCGTTATTCAAAAAATAATCCATTCTGCTTATGGTATGAGTTTTATTTTAAATAGTTTTGTGAAGATTTCAAATATTTTGTTCCAGAATTTTTGGATTTTTATACAAAACAACAAAGAGTGCGCTATGGTAGCTTCATGAGACTTACATTTATCACAAATGGGTGAGACGTTAGGGAAAAGTTTATTTATTTTTGTTTTTGAATAGTATAGTCTATGTAATGTTTTGAATTGAATTAGAGTATGTCGTACGTTGATCGAGCATTTATGCAAATAGTGTAAGTGTTTATCCCAGCCCTCTTTTGTATTTTTTATAGATAGTTCTTGTTCCCAGTCTCTTCTAATACCATCAGTTGTAGGTATTTCTATATTTAAAATAGTGTTGTATAAGTATGATATTAGGTTTGCTGATTCGGCCTTTGTCTTCATTGCTTCGTCCAGTAAGTCTGGAGGCATGTTATGATAGTCTTTAGTGTATTTTTTCAGATAGTCACACAATTGAAGATATTTCAAATATTGATTATTTCTCAAATTATATTTCAGTTGTAATTGTTGAAATGATAATAATTTTCCGAATTCATACAAGTCTCCGAGTGTTTTGATTTGTTTCTTTCCCAATGTGTAAATTATTTATCTAAAGTAGAAGGTTTAAATGACGGATTATTGACTATTGGCATTAAAAGAGATAGATTTCTTAATTTTATATTCTGTTTTATTTGTTTCCAAGTTCTAATTACGCTATGTATAATTGGATTTCTATGGTAATTTTTGTTATTCAGATTCATTGGTGAAAGGAGAGTTGCTCCTATATTACACGGAGAGCAGTCCTCTCTCTCCATTACAATCCAGTCCACCTGCTGGGCAGAATTGGCCAGCAGGTGAATCATATTTTTAGTATTTACTGCCCAATTATAGTACATAAAGTTAGGGAGCACTAGACCACCCAGCTCTTTAGGTTTACTAAGGTGTGTTCTTTGTATTCTGTGGGATTTATAGTCCCATATAAAATTTGTAATGTCTGAGTCCAGTTTTTTGAAAAACTTTTTTGGAAGATATATAGGTATGATTGAAATAGATATAGGATTTGTGGTAGAAAGATCATTTTTATAGCATTTAGTCGACCTATTAAAGACATCGGGAGCGTTTTCCAGAATTTGATTAGACTATTTAATTTCTTAAGTAAGGGACTATAATCGGCATTAAACATAGGATGATAGTTTCTAGTAATTACAATTCCCAAATGTTTACATTTTTCTGTGGCTATTTTAAAGGGGAATTTTAAGAGATGTGTTGAGTCTTTCGGTTTTATAGACATAATTTCACTTTTGTTCCAGTTTATTGTGTATCCTGAGAAAAATCCAAAGTCCTCAATTAGATTTAGGATGTTTGGTATACTAATTTGTGGTTTTGTGATGTACATCGTCTGCATATAAAGACATTATCTTATTTGAATATTTTGTATTATAACTGTAAATATCTGGGTGTGTTCAGATTCTTTCAGCTAAAGGTTCAATTACCAGAGCAAATAACAGCAGTGATAATGAACATCCTTGTCTATTGCCCCTTGATAATTGGAATTTCGTAGATAGTATATTATTAGTTAATATTCTAGCCGTAGGTTTGTTATATAATAATTTTATCCATGCGATGAAGTTCTCTCCCATTTGAAATTTTTGCAATACTTTAATCATATAATCCCATTCTACTTGATCAAATGCTTTTTCTGCGTCCAATGAAATGATTGATAACTCTTGTTCTTGAGGTTTGTGTGAATGCATTATGTTAAGCAGACATCTCAGGTTATTAAATGAGTGCCTCTTGGGTATAAATCCCGTTTGATCCTCGTTTATTAATTTGCTAACATATTTACTTCCAGTTAGTGTTTTCGCTAACATTTTTAATATAATATTTTTAGATCCGTATTTAACAGTGCAATAGCTCTATATGAGCCTGGTTCTTCTATGTCTTTATCTTTTTTAAGTATTAATGTAATCGTTGATTCTGCTAGTGTTTCAGGTAAGATTTGTTCTTTAAAAGCATATGTATACATATTCTGTAAACGTGGTGTAACTATGTCGTAAAAACATTTATAAAATTTGTTACTGAATCCCATCTGGTCCTGGTGTTTTTCCATTCTTTAGTGTGTTTACTGTGTCTTCTATCTCCTTAGATGTAATTTGTGCTCCCAGTTCCTCTTGTTCCTTCAATTCTAGTTTTGGAAGATTACAATTGCCCAAGAACTTTGAAACTTTATTATTATCTGTTAGCGTTTTGGATGTGTATAAATTCTGGTAAAATTGAGTGAATCTTTTATTGATATAATTGGGTAGTATTAATAATTCCCCTCTATCTGATTTAATCTTTAAAATTGCGTGGTCTTTTTCACGTTTTTTCAGTTGGCGTGCCAGAAGTTTGTGGGGTTTATCCCCAAATTCAAAGTGTTCCTGGTTTGTAATTTGGAATAGTCTTATAACTTTCTCTGATTATAACTTATTTAGTTTAAATTTCAATATTAATATTTTATTATGTTTATCCATAGTTAGATCTTTAGCATTATCTATATCTAGTTGTCTGATTTGTTGTTCTAATTGTCTATGTTCGTTCTTATTCTTTTTGTTTTGAAAAGCTTGGTATGAGATAATGACTCCTCTAATAAATGCTTTGAAGGATTCCCATAGTAAAGTGGGTGGTATGTCTGGTGTATCGTTTGTCTCAACAAATAAGTCCACCTGTTTTTTTTAGATATATACTCCCTTGTGGGTCTTTAAAAAATGGTGAGTGTAACCTCCAGAACGATTTATTCGTAGACATTCCTTCCAGTTTTAAAAAGAAAGTTAGCGGGGAGTGATCTGAAATCGTATTGGTGTGATATTTAGGGTTCATAGTGTAAGGGATTACTTTTGTATCCACTAGGAAATAATCTATACGTGAGTATGTTTTGTGTACCGTTAAATAAAATGAGTATTCCCTTCCAGTCGGATTCGCGATCGTCCAAACGTCTGTTATGTTTGTATTTTTTGTGTATGTATTTAAGAGTTCACTTGTTTTAGATTTCATAATACCTCCTTGTTTTTGCATCGATTTATCTAAGTACGGGTCTAAAACACAGTTGAAGTCTCCTCCAATTATAACATTTTGGTAGTTGAACTCTGCGATTGTATTCAAGATTTTATTGAAAAATTGAGGATTATCAAAATTGGGCGTATATATATTTACCAAGGTGATTAGCGTAGCATGGATCTCTCCTGTAACTATAAGATATCTCCCTTCCTTATCTGATATAATGTTCTTTGACTTAAATGGTATTCCTTTGCGAATAATAATTGTGGTGCCTCTGGATTTCGAGGTGTGTGAGGAGTGATATGTTTGGCCTATCCAATTCGCCCTCAATCTCATCTGATCTTGGTGTTTAAGATGCGTTTCTTGTAAAAAATTAATGTCCGTGTTGTATGATTTCAACTGCTAGTATCTTGCCCCTTTTGATTGGTTCATTAATAACCCTTATGTTCCAGCTACAGAATGTGATTCCTCCCATTTTCTTTTGTTTATCGTCTTGCATTTTCGCTGATTTTAATACCCTTAATTATTATGGTGCATCCATACCTCAGGACTCTGGATATTTGGGGAACATTTATGTTACTGACTTCCTTTAGTAAATCCCTTTTGCGATTGTCCTTTAAAAAAAAACACATAGTTGTGACATATTGTGATTAAAAAAAAATTGAACAAGTGAAATTACAGTGTCTAGCGTAGTTGACACTCTAATGAGTGTCCCACACCTCTGTGGGGTTTGACATCAATTTGACTTCCGATGTTGATGCTATGCAATTAGCTCCGCTCCCTTTATTACTCTTAGACTAGGAGGGAGGGACCTTTTCAACATCAGACATATATTTTAATTACTAAATACTAATAATGAATTAACTAACATACAGGTAAATGAAAAGTGTAATTTTTGATGAGGTATTTTAACCCATAATTATTTTTATTTTAATCCAAATCTTCTACCTTCCCTTTTATTTTATTCTATTTTAAACTGTTCAGCGATGACCTGATATGATAATTTTGGTAACAATTAGAGGGAACCGACTAACGTTGGGTCAAATTTTAACAGGGGGATAGGGCCCAGTGCATAATCTCATCGACGGAGGTCAAATTAAAAACAAATCTAGCTACATAAGGTGGCTTTTTTGTAATTTATCGCTTTTTTGATAAATTACATTCACTTTTTTTGTTTATTCACAATTATGTGTTGCATGACTTAATCATTTTTATGTACACTTTATTTTATGTTTTTCTCTTTCCCTCAATTATGTTTAATAATGTCAGGAGATGTAGAACTACTGTAGAAATTATGAAGGACAACTCTGGATTCGGGATGTTTAAGAGGGAACTGCAGATGCTGAAGAAGGGTTTCGGCCCGAAACGTTGCCTATTTCCTTCGCTCCATAGATGCTGCTGCACCCGCTGAGTTTCTCCAGCTTTTTTGTGTAACCTTAAACTCTGGATTCGGGATTCTGAGTTACTTGGCTGCATCACATGAATCATACAGTCTGGTAATAATAGCCAATGCAAGATAATAGTCGAATAAATATCGGAGGTCTCACCTTCTGTAGTTGGAACATCAGAGGTGCGAATGAGCCAATTAAAAGAGGTAAAATTCTGGCACAATTAAAATCATTAAATATGGATATTGCGTTCCTACAAGAGACACATTTGAAACAACAAACTCAGATCAGATTAAGGGCAAATTGGATAGGTCAAACCTATTACTCCTCATTCACCTCTAAAGCAAGAGGCATGGCCATTATAATTCGGAAGGGCATACCTTTTAAATTAAAGAATTCCATATCTGATAAAGAGGGAAGATATGTTATAGTCACAGGAGAAATTTACAATACACCATTAACTATGATAAACATTTACGCGCCTAATTTTGATAACCCACAATTTTTTAGGAAAATAATAGATTTAATCGCAGAGCATAATTTTCAAAATATAATAATGGGGGGAGATTTCAATTGTGTTATAGATCCATACTTAGATAAATCAATAAAGCTAGGGAAGCGTCTTGTTAAAACCAAGACCTGTGAATTTTTAAATACTTATATAAAAAATAATAACATAGCTGATGTTTGGAGAATAGCAAATCCAAGTGGTAGGGAATACTCATTTTATTCATCAGTTCACAAAACTTATTCGCGAATTGACTATTTCTTCCTGGACACAAAATTGATCCCGTATACGAATAAACCATCATATCATAATAGTATTATTTCTGATCACTCACCATTGACTTTTATACTTAAAATTGAGGGAATGCCGAGTATAAAGCCTTTTTGGAGGTTCAATGCACACATATTAAATAACCCGAAGGGTTATGAGTATATAAAAGAACAAACAAAACTTTTTTTCGAAATAAATGACACACCGGGTATTTCTGCACCGCTATTATGGGAAACCTTCAAGGCATATATTCGCGGTGTCATAATCTCTTACCAAAGTTTTCAAAATAAGGAAAATAAAAGAGAACTTCAGCGGATAGAACAGAAGATAAAATTACTAGAACTGGACAATGCAACTGACCCAACCATAAATAAACATAATAAGATAACTTTATTGAAATATAAAGTCAATAGAATACTATCGGCTAGAGTAATAAGATTATTCCAAATTACAAAACAAGCACACTTCGAATTTGGGGATAAGCCACATAAACTGCTTGCGAGGCAACTGAAGCAACGAGAAAAGGAAAAAACTATTACAAAAATTAAATCGGACAATGGTGAGTTTCTAACATTGCCTAAGGATATTAATAAGAGGTTTGCCCAATTTTATCATAATTTATACACATCCAAAATAAAGGCAGATGTAAGTATAATTACAAATTTTTTAGATAATTGCAAGCTCCCAAAATTGGATAGTTTAGAACAAGAGCAATTAGGAGCACGGATTACTAGTGAAGAAATAAAACAAATAATAAACTCATTGAAAAATGGGAAGACCCCAGGACCAGATGGCTTTAGTAATAAATTTTATAAAAGATTTCAGGAGTCAATTATACCAAGATTATTTAATTTATACACGCAGGCTTATACTGAAAATAAACTACCAGAAACCCTAGCAGAAGCAACAATAATGCTTATACCAAAAAAAGATAAAGATTTAGATGAGCTTGGTTCTTATAGAGCTATATCACTTCTAAATACGGATCAGAAAATGTTAGCAAAGATTCTAGCCAAAAGGCTAAATAATTATATTAACAATTTAATAAATACGGATCAAACGGGATTTATACCCAAAAGACAATCATTTAATAATTTGAGAAGGCTTTTTAATATAATGTACTCTCATAAGAAGGACAATGAAGATATCTCAGTGGTCACGTTGGATGCAGAGAAGGCATTTGATCAAGTAGAATGGCAGTATTTATACAAGGTACTCCAAAAATTTAATATGGGAGAGAATTTTATTAGATGGATTAAACTACTTTATGATAGACCTACGGCAAGAATATTAACTAACAATATGCTATCTCCAAAATTTTACTTATCAAGGGGTAATAGGCAAGGGTGTGCCTTATCACCATTGCTATTTGCCCTTATGATAGAACCGCTGGCCGAAAAGATTAGAAATCACCCGAATATTCATGGATATAACACCAAGGACTCAAAGAATAAAATTTCATTATACGCTGATGATATCCTTTTATGTATTACTAATACACAAACGAGTATACCCACCTTATTAACACTAATTGAGGAATTCGGCTCTTTTTCAGGATATAGAATAAATTGGAATAAAAGCGAAATTATGTCTTTAAAACCACAGGATTCGAGACGCTTACTAAAATTCCCCTTTAAAATTGCAACAGAAAAATTCAAGTACCTGGGTATTCAAATTACGAGAAGACACAAATCATTATTTAGTGCCAATTTTATACCACTATTAAATAAACTGAATGATACGATTAAATTTTGGAAAACGCTTCCACTCTCATTGATAGGTAGAATTAACGCTATAAAAATGACTTTCTTACCACAATTAATATATTTGTTTCAAGCGATCCCAATATATATTCCAAAATATTTTTTCAAAAAATTAGATTCCACTATCACTAATTTTATATGGGACTACAGAACACATAGAATTCAACGAAAGCATTTGTGCAAATCTAAAGAAGTTGGGGTTTTATCATTACCTAACTTTATATATTACTACTGGGCAGTGCATATTAAGAACATAATATACTGGCTGGATAGTTCCACTCAGCAGTTGGAGTGGATAAGAATGGAGAAAGAGGAGTGCTATCCGCACGATATAGGAACGATCCTGCTCTCACCGATAAAATTGAATAGTACAATATATAAGAAGAACCCAATTATTCACAATATAATAAGAATTTGGAAACAAATAAAAGTATCCTTGAAATTAAATAATTTATCAGTACTAACCCCACTATTGAACAACCCCGCATTCAAACCTTCTCTCATCGACAACACATATCAACAATGGGATAGACTGGGGATTAGGAAAGTAGGGGACATGTATGAAGTGGGCAAACTGTTATAATTTCAACAATTAAAATTAAAATTTAAATTGAAGGATAATCAATATTTTAAATATATACAGGTATGTGACTTTATGAAGAAATATACACATAGATTTCAAACTATATTTTTAGATCCTTTAGAAGAAGCAATGAATATTAAGGCTGATTCACAAAAATTAATATCATACTTTTATAATAATATATTAAATAGAGAATCACCCTCAACAGAAGCATTAAGGGAAGATTGGGAACAAGAGCTAATGATAAAGATCTCGAAGGATAGATGGGAAAAGTATTTGATGAATACACATAACTGTTCTATTAATGCAAGACATAATTTAATTCAATTCAAATTATTACATAGACTATATTATTCAAAAACGAGGTTGAATAAATTTTATCCAAACGTCTCTCCCAGATGCGATAAATGTTTGTTTCAAAACGCTAATATAACACACTCATTTGTTGGATGTACAAAGTTGAATAAATTTTGGAGTGATATATTTGATATATTTACAAAGATTTTCAAGTCAAGAATAGAACCCAAAACGGAAGGGATTATATTTGGAATAATAGGAGAAGATACCAATTTAAATAAAGATCAAAATGTTTTTTTTAATTATGGGTTAATAATTGGAAAGAAATTGATACTTAAATTTTGGAAAAATACAACCACACCAACTGTTAAAATGTAGATTAGGAATATGATGGACATAGCACGCCTTGAAGAAATGAGACTCCGACTAATAGATAAATATGACCAATTCTTAAGAAGTTGGTCTCCTTTCATCGTCTTTTTGGAATCATGTGATGCAGCGGTACCGTAAGGATTGCTGATTTCAGTTCATGACGCGGATAGAGCTACATCTCCGAATACAGATTTGAAAAATTCTCTTTTAAGGGGCCTTCTCTTCTATTTCTACTTTCCACTTTCTCTCTTCCTTTTTTTATTTTTTATATACACACTTCACGTTTTTCTACTCTCTATCATCTATTTTTCCACTTTTTCCCCTTTCTATTGTTTTCTTTTTCTTGTCCTGCTTACTTCCTTCTTATAACATAAAACTAGAGGTTGTACATAGAATGGATTACGGTATTACATAGTTGGCACCTAAAATTAGGTGCCACTGTACTGTTTTGTGCTGTATTAACTTCTAATAAAATAAACAAAACAAAAAAAAAAAAAAAAAAAAAAAATCAGTTGTATTTCACCCAATTGCAGTATATATATATTTCATTAAGACTTATCAAATCGTATGTTCAGCTACTGTGAAACTTATATATCTAACACTTTTATCTACTAACTATTTATAGTTATAGTTATACCTTTGATAATAGTCAGCTGTCAGCTGAGAGGGTTAACCAGAATCAGGCCCCTGGAACTATGTCAGGTGCCTAAGTCTCCTCCCTTCCCCACACAAAGTACATGGCACTAAAACTTGTGATATTATCTACGTTAGTTCTAAAATTTGTTATTTGTTATTTCTTTATCCCTGCTTAACTGTCTCGCTCTATATACGGAATAGTCTGTCTTTTTAAAACATTATTACATTTTGCCCATTATATATTTCAGGTTAGTTTCCATTTCTATTTCTATATTAGTGTTGTTAATTATTGTTAATTCTCTATGTTTTGTGAAACTATTTTAAGATCTTAAATCACCATTTTCCACGTTCGGCTCTCCTGTTCTCCTGTTTGTCTCTCCGTTGTTAATCAACTTTTAAGAAGCCAGAGATACATGGCTGTGAAGCTCGCCGGACATTTAACATTACCGGTCGGTTATCCTTGGTTCTGAAAACTACTGCTTATGTTTTTTTCCCCTCAATGAGCCAATGAAATCCGCCAGTCAGCACCAGCTATAACCTATGAGAACCTTCAAGAACCTTCAACCTCCTGGCTAATAACGGATATACCATAGGATACTTTATGGCATTCAATCTCAAAGATGCATACTATTTAGTTCCCATTCACAGGGTTCACCGAAGATATTTCAAATTTAGCTGGATGGGCAATGATAGCAGTTAAAGCGTTGCGAAATTTGCTAACTTCAGATCCCAGGTTGTTCACCAAATTACCAAGCCAGTGCTGGTGCTGTACATAGCTCGAAAATACATATGTATGGCTTATCTGGATGATATTCTGAAATGCTGAATCTTGCTAAATTAGTTGTTTCAGCCACAAGACACATATTTAGAAATTGGGGTTTATCATCCATCCAGTTAAATTGAAGTTGATACCAACTAGAGTTATAGATTGCGATGTACCTTAACTCTATTAATTATCTGTGACTCTGCCCTGGGGCAAGAAATTAATCACAGAGGAGGATGGGATGTGCATGAGTTACCAATCCATCAGTTATGTGATATCAACTACCTAAAATCACTAGGTGCATTCTATGGGTTAAAGGCTTATTGTGCAAATATGCATATCTGCATGCTCATCTACAAGTTGACACATTACGGTGGTGGCATATTTTAATCACATGGGTTCAATTCAGTTAATATCTTGTGATAGTTTACCTAACCTCATTTGGCACTGGTGTATCATCAGGTTAATCAATGACAACACAATGAATGTTGGATCACTAACTATTTAATGCCATTATGGATTGATGGAATACCAAATATTGATTTGTTTGCATCTAGTCTAAATTAACAGTTTATGGCTGTTCCCAAACACAAAATCTACGGGTTTACCCCGTGACTGGGGAGAATCATCCTCTGCATGAGCGAATCAAATTGTTGGGTTGCAGACTATGAGAAGACCTTTCCTGGGGTACGGACTGTCAGGTTGCACAGTGGATGTAATCACTGCGGCCTGAATAGATAGTACCAAGAAACAGTACACCTCCTGTATCAAGGAATGGTAAGTGTTCTGTTTACAGTCCAATATATCATATGACACGGTATGTATAACAGATATCTTGGTATTTCTCTCAAAGCTATATTTCACAAGAGATGGAGTTATACATATTGTGCCAGTAGTGCCTTGTGGGCATACTTCCTGCTGGGGTCAGCACACCACGCTTTCGGGTATCAACCTCTGGTATCCAGATTTATGAAGGGTATCTTCAACTCAAATTCACCCCAGGCCCAGGTACTCAGAGATATGGGATGTTTATGTCCTGCTGACGCTGCATCGCCGGTGGGCTCCAGTTATATTCCTGTCCTCGGTCTATTCACTTACAAAGTGGTTATCCTCATGGCACTAGGTTCAGTGCAACGGGCCCAGTCATTTCATAAGCTACGACTAGACATGATGGTTACAGCTGCAAATAATATGATACTTTATGTTCATGACTTAGTCTTGCAGAGTAGACCGGGGGCATCAGGTCTCAAACTAGTCTCATGGACCTTTGGTTGTGTGTGTGGTCACACATCTACAACAGTCATTATGTCACCTAAAGCCTTAGAGATTCTGAACTAGCAATGTTTGTTAGTTACAAAAAACCTCATACGTCTGTAACAACATCAGCAACGAGGGTTGTAAATGTTTCACTGGACCTCATCCTAGTGGCTGCAGGATGGTCAAACCAGCGAATTTCCAAATGTGTTATAATAAACCCATTTGCCAGACCGGGGGTATTTGCCAACACTATTTTCAGGTTCTATTTTTAATTTCTTCTGGGTGAGTGGGATTACTATTGTCATCATTAAAGAGCACCAGCATGTTTCAATTGATGTCATGCTTCATTAAATTTCACTCAATCATGGTCAATTGATGCAGTGTGTGACGCATGGACTCGTTTCCACGGCATTAAATCACAGAGCTTCAAAATCTTCACGTAGACACTCATGTGACTCAGAAGCAAAATAGTAAGATTAAACGAGAACTTACCAGTTTGAAGTTTGATCTTTATTTTATGAGGAGTTATGATGAGGGGTTACGTGAAGAGCCCGCCAACCCGCATGCACATCAATCTTCAAAGCAGCGGTGTGAAATCACAGATAACAGTTGATCTGTTCTTACTTTTAATCTTACTATTTTCAGCAACTATTGAGCTCTGTATTGCACAGTTCCAGAACTATTTTCCTTCTCTACTGCCCTCATTCATCTCCCTTTACTTGCACTCCCCCATTATCAGTTATAATGACCAAGTGTTACTCATTCTCACTTACAGGTAGATGGCACCAGCAGCAGCTCTGTCATATGGACTATTTTGAACTCCATCCTTTCTCACTCCACCCTTCCCCTCTCTGCAACTTAAAGTATAAAGGATTTCTAACTTTCCCTGTTCCAACTCAAAATCGTCGAACTGGAACATTAATCCTGCCTTACCAGCTGAGTATTTCCAGATTTGCTGTGGTTATTTCAAAAGACAATACATTGGTTCCATCTTTACTTTCAATGGGAAGTTGCTATTGTAGACTAATTGCCAAATTTCCTTATATAATGAATAAGACAAATATTTTTTGTTCTTCAAATCCGCATGGATGATATAAAATATGAGGATGCAATAGCATCTGAAGATTGCAAACTGTAACCCATTGCTAGTAAATTCAAAGATGAGAAGTGGTAAAAAAAACAATCATAATGGCTGGAATTAAACGGTAAATGTGTGGCCAGTTACTGGCAACCTTGAAGAAAATTACCCTTTTTCCCTCTTTCACAGTGTCAGATTTTAAAAACTGTTCTTATCAATTCACCATTTCTGCATTGGTTGCCATGGCAACTGTGCATTTATTACAGGAGCAAAGTATCACTGACCACAACTTCTACATTTCTGTGTTAAATTCTACATTTGACTCGTGCTTCCTAACATTATAATGGTGAGCATTGATAGCCTCAATGTCACTCACTCGAAATGCTGGGTGCAGAATATTATATAATATACCAATTAACAAAACATGGCTAGAGCTACAATAATCTAGTTAATGAGGTTTTGAGATAATTACCTGGTTTTGTTCTTGAGTCCAATAATGATTTCACAGATTTGTTTCATTTTACTAATGGCCTTATCCTCTCTGAAAAGATGATTGAAGGCTCACAAATGCATTGTGTTGAATGGAACCTGCAACAAGCGAATAGGAACACTCAAATTAGGCTAAGCTGTATGTTGAAAAAGTTGGATCTGGATGGATGGAGTGATGGAAATAAAATTTGTTCTCCAGTCTGGAATCATAGCTGAAGGCATCTCTTGACATGAAGAAACCATAAGGAATGTTGAGTTAGAAATGGCAAAGGAAATCAATGCAATGTCTCTCACCTGCAGGTCATGAGATCAGAGAGAAAGGACATTTACTAGTCTTGGGAAGGCTTTGCTTTGATTCCGCCAATATCCTTTAGTGTTTTGGATGAATGCCAGCAAGAGCGAATCTCTCAGCTGGGTGACATCCCATTGTGAAAATGTGCAAGGTGCTAAGGAAGACATTTTAGTCATTTGCAGATTCATGTCCATATTTTCTTGTATAGATAATCCATGCATATCATGGTAACAAACCTGTTGCTAACAGACATTTGTTTTCTGCTGGCGTACACTGATCGTGATCTTGATGGATAGGGTGGGCATAAAGGCTTTCATCAGTCACATGCCCATCCGAAGGGGGGGGGGGGGGGGGGGGGGGGGGGGGGGGGGGGGTTGGGTGCCCCAGAGTAAGAAATTTAAAAAAAAAAAAAAAATTGGAAATGGCCAGTTCTCCGTTCTCCCGTCGCCGGCCGGGAGCGGCTGAATCTGAACCAAGCGGCTGTAACCCCAACACCAGACGCCACTGGGGCAGGGCCCGCTCCACTCGCCTCCCCCCATCGCCGAGGCCCAAGCCATCTTCTGCCCACGCCACCCCCGCTGATTACCACTGAGACCACGCCACCACCGCTGGGCCCACGCCTCCCCCGCTAACTCCCGCTGGGCCCATGCCACCCCCGCTGGACACCCGCTGGGCCCACGCCACCCCCGCTGGGCCCAGGCCACCCCCACTGACCCGTGCTGGGCCCACGCCACCTTAATCCCCCCCACCCCTGCTGGGCCCACGCCACTCCCGCTGGGCCAACGCCACCCCCGCTGACACCTTCTGGGCCCACGCTGCCCCGCTGACCCCCGCTGGGCCCACGCCACCCCTACTGACCCCTGCTGGGCCCATAGCACCCCTACAAACCCCGACTGGGCCCTCGCCACCCCCGCTGACCCCATGCCACCTTCTCCCCCCCCCCTGGATCGTGGGCCCCCGCTGACCCCATGCCACCTTCATCTCCCCCCCGGCCTGTGGGCCCTTGCTGGGCCCGCGCCACCTTCATCTCAGCCCCCCCGCCAGAAAGAGGGGGGGTTGTGAGAGGGGGAGGGGGAGAGTGAGAGGGGAAGGGAGAGGAGAGAGAAAGGGGGAGGGGAGAGGGAAAGGGGGATTATCTTTAGTGAGATTGCAAAATTAAGTTAGGTTTTAGAGCTATTATATTTCCTCCTCCATATGAATAATATTAAACAATATCAAATAATATCAAACAATTGGAACTGCTTTATTTTCCTTGATAGCAATACTGAAAAATATGAATTCCATAGTTTGTGACATAAATATACATTTGAATGGGATCATTTTACAGATGTAACATTTTCATTTTGAGATGGCAAATATGCGTTAAGCCGATAGCCTGATCGTTAAAGAGTTAAAAGATAGCCTAATCGATAAAGTGCCGAGAAGAAGAATCAGAGCTGCCAAGGAAAGGTACTCTGAGAAGTTGAGGAGCAAGTTCTCAGCTAGTGACTCTTCTTCAGTTTGGAAGGGCATGCAAGAAATCGCCAGCTATAAGAGGAAAGCCCCCCGCTCTTTGGACAATTGTCAGCGGACGAATGACCTGAATGAGTTTTACTGCCGGTTTGAAAATCAGAAACGTAACCCTGGTACCCCTACCCCAACAAACACAGCCAGACCCCAGTCTGCAAAGAATGGATCCTGCACCCTCTCCTTCCCATTCACCACTTCACACCTACTTAAAGCAAGACTCCAGTATGAAAAGAGTGGACCCTTTCCCACCCCAACCAACATTTCACACCCACTCATAGCCTGACCTCAGTTTGCAAAGACTGGGCCCTTCTACACCCGCCCCACTCCAACCATCACTTCACCCCCAATTACTCATTTTTAATCAGTCCCTGAAAAGATGTACTGGCCCTGCCTGCTTCAAAGTCTTCACTATTGTCCCTGTACCTGATTCCTGGGATGTCAGGACTGTCTTATGAAGAAAGACTGGATAGACTTGGTTTATACTCTCTAGAGTTTAGGAGATTGAGAGGGGATCTTATAGAAACTTACAAAATTCTTAAGGGGTTGGACAGGCTAGATGCAGGAAGATTGTTCCCGATGTTGGGGAAGTCCAGGACAAGGGGTCACAGCTTAAGGATAAGGGGGAAATCCTTTAAAACCGAGATGAGGAGAACTTTTTTCACACAGAGAGTGGTGAATCTCTGGAACTCTCTGCCACAGAGGGTAGTTGAGGCCAGTTCATTGGCTATATTTAAGAGGGAGTTAGATGTGGCCCTTGTGGCCAAGGGGATCAGAGGGTATGGAGAGAAGGCAGGTATGGGATACTGAGTTGGATGATCAGCCATGATCATATTAAATGGCGGTGCAGGCTCGAAGGGCCGAATGGCCTACTCCTGCACCTAATTTCTATGTTTCTATGTTTCTATGTACCCAAAACGGTAAGGATCACTGGTCTTAATGACTACAGGCTTGTCGCACTGATCTATGAAGTCATGAACAAAGATCCTATAGCAGAGCAAGATGGGCTACTCTCACGCAAACGTGAGGTACACTCATAGGCGGATTCATGGGTGATTATAGTACACATTTTAGCAACCTGACTCCGCCATCTTGCTCCGCCATCTTGCTCCGCTTTCTTGCTCCCACCTTCTTGCTTCCGGCCAAAGATTGGATCCGCAGTGGGGAGAAGGAGTGTGGGGCCCGGGGCAGCGGGGAGAAGGAGTGCGGGGCCCGGGGCAGTGGGGAGAAGGAGTGCGGGGCCCGGGGCAGCGGGGAGAGAGAGTGCGGGGCCCGGGGCAGCGGGGAGAGAGAGTGCGGGGCCCGAGGCGGCGAGGAGAGGGGCATAGGAGGGGGGACATTGTAGTAAGGGGGCAGGCGAGAGAGTGCCGGGGGGGATAAGGCCTAGTGTGTGTGAAGTTGCAAGGAGGTTTACAATGTTTCTTATTTACAATGTTTCTTATTTAATGTCCCTTGTCTAGTCTGAAATAAAGTTCATTATTGGATTAGAAGAAATATAATTGTGTGTGTTATATAGATTTATATAATTTTCATGTATGTGTGTTTATAGACATTTTATTCTTTAACAAGAATCAACAGAATTATGAACTAACAGAATTATGAATCTAACCCTATAATCACGCACAAAAAGTCCCCGCCTGTCAATCACCCTGTGAGTCGGGTCGGTTCCGGTTACTACAAAATCAACTCAAACACTGCTTGTGAGCCATTTAAAAAGAAATGATTTATAAAACATTAAAAAAGACAATTACCAGAATCAAATTTTATTCTTGACAAGAAGTTTGAAGTGACAGATTTATGAATCTGACCCACACAAACTGTTGCCCCGCAACATTGATTACAGTGCGAGTCGGGTCGGGTTAGGTAGGCTCAGGTTGCTAAAATGGGCGTGGAAAAATGCCCATGATCCCCTCCATAGCGTACTACACGTCAGTCCATTGCATTTAGCAGGAGTAGCCTATCTTGCTCTGCTATATGATCTTTGGTCATGAAGACTGTTGAAAGGCTTGTGCTGGCCAAGCTGAAGAATATCAGAATCCCTCTGCTGGACCCTCTGCATTTTGCATATTGGGCCAATAGGTCTGTGTATGACGCAGTCAATCTGGGCCTGCACTTCATCCTCCAGCACCTAGACCACCTATGCGAGGATTTTGTTTGTTGATTTGAGCTCTGCATTCAACACCATTGTGCCAGAGCTACTACACTCCAAGCCTTCTGAGTTGACTATGCCTGAACCCCTCTGTCAGTGGATCACCAGCTTTCTGACAGACAGGAAGCAGCATGTGAGGTGGGAAAAGCATATCTCGGACCCGCAAACACTCAGCATAGGAGCACCGCAAGATGCGTACTTTCCCCTCTCCTCTACTCTCGCCACAAGCTTCTCAAGTTTAATCAGTCCCTTAAAAGAAGTACCTGCGAGATTAAAAGGAATCTGTGGGGTATGTTTTTCACACAAAGGGTGGTAGGTGTATGGAACAAGCTGCCAGATGAGGTAGTTGAGGCAGCTTGTTCCATACACCTACCACTCTTTGTGTGAAAAACATACCCCACAGATTTCTATTAAATCTTTTGCGCTTCACCTTAAACTTATGTCCTCTGCTCCTCGATTCACTTACTCTGGGCAAAAGACTCAAGCATATCTATTCAAATCATGATGTTATACACCTCTATTAGATCATCCCTCATCCTCCTGTGCTCCATGAAATAGAGTCCCAGCCTACTCAATCTCTCCCCATAGCGCTGGCCCTCTAGTCCTGGCAACATCCTCGTAAATCTTCACTGTACCCTTTCCAGTTTGATGACATCTTTCCTATAGCATGGTGCCCAGAATTGAATACAATACTCTGAATGCAGCCTCACCAACTTCTTATGCAACTGCAACATGACCTCACAACTTCTAGACTCAGCCTGACTTTGGTGCAAAAATTGTTGATTTGAGCTCTAGACTCAGCCAAATTTGATGCAAAAATGCACAGGTGCAAAAAAATAAGGCTCAGAATGCACCAGAGAGCATCTAACACCCCTGAGCTTCCAGGGCCCTTAACCAGGTCCTGGACCCTGGCATCAAGGGACTTCGCGCTCGTGATGTGCGCAGTGCGCACATTATTTCACATTAATTTTTTTGTAATCCTGTCATGCCACCGCCCTTTTTGAAAAGCTTCGTATGGGTCTGAGTCATGGTATTGAATTTAGAAGTTGTGAGGTCATTTTACTGTTATATGAGACGGTGATGAGGTCACTAGAATATTGTGTACGAAGGAACTACAGATGCTGGTTTACACTGAAGATAGACACAAAATGTTGGAGTAACTCAACGGGTCAGGCAACATCTCTGAACAAAAGGAATAGTTGACGTTTTGGGTCAAGACCCTTCATCAAACTGAAAATCGAGGGAGGGGGAACGAGAGGTATGAAAAGTTTCAGAACAAATCAGAGCCGGCACCAATGACCAAGGAATGGTGGAGCCCACAATGTCCATTGTTGGCTGTGTAAGAGGTGACAAAGAAGGGATATATTAATGTGAACAGTGGAACTATCAGGATGACTAGGCCAGGGAATGGGCAGAGCGAGGGGAAATGCAGGGATTACTTAAATTAGAGAAATCAAGGTTCATACCGCTGGGTTTTAAGCTGTCAAAGTGAAATATGAGGTGCTGTTCCTCCAATTTGCATGTGGCCTCACTCTGACAATGGAGGAGGCCCAGGACTGAAAGGACAGTAGTGGAATGAGAAGGGGAGTTAAAATGCTTGGCAATTATCGCGTAGGTCATGGAGACTGAATGTAGGTGTTCAGTGAAACGATCCCCCAAACTGCGTGTGGTCTTGACGATATATAGGAGTCCATACTGAGAATAACAGATATGGTAGATCAGGTTGGAGAAGGTGCAGGTGATCCTCTTCCTCACCTGAAAAGACTGTCAGGGTCCCTGGATCGAGTCGAGGGAGGAGGCTAGGACTTAATGGAGTGCAGGAAGATGAGGGGTGATCTTATAACCATATAATAACCATATAACAATTACAGCACGGAAACAGGCCATCTCGGCCCTACAAGTCCGTGCCAAACAACTTTTATCCCTTAGTCCCACCTGCCTGCACTCATACCATAACCCTCCATTCCCTTCTGATCCATATGCCTATCCAATTTATCTTTAAATGATACCAACAAACCTGCCTCCACCATTTCCACTGTAAGCTCATTCCACACCGCTACCACTCTCTGAGTAAAGAAGTTCCCCCTCATGTTACCCCTAAACTTCTGTCCCTTGATTCTGAAGTCATGTCCTCTTGTTTGAATCTTCCCTATTCTCAAAGGGAAAAGCTGATCCACATCAACTCTGTCTATCCCTCTCATCATTTTAAAGACCTCTATCAAGTCCCCCCTTAACCTTCTGCGCTCCAGAGAATAAGGACATAACTTATTCAACCTTTCTCTGCAACTTAGTAGTTGATACCCAGGCAACATTCTAGTAAATCTCCTCTGTACTCTCTCTATTTTGTTGACATCCTTCCTATAATTGGGCAACCAAAATTGTACACCATAGTCCAGATTTGGTCTCACCAATGCCTTGTACAATTTTAACATTACATCCCAGTTTCTATACTCAATGCTCTGATTTATAAAGGCTAGTATACCAAAAGCTTTCTTTACCACCAAAATCTCTATATGAGATTCCACAATAAAGGAACTATGCACGGTTATTCCCAGATCTCTCTGTTCAACTGTATTCTTCAATTCCCTACCATTTACCATGTACGTACTACTTTGATTTGTCCTGCCAAGGTGTAGCACCTCACATTTATCAGCATTAAACTCCATCTGCCATCTTTCAGCCCATTCTTCCAAATGGCCTAAATCCCTCTGTAGACTTTGGAAATCCTCTTCATTATCCACAACCCCCCCTATCTTGGTATCATCTGCATACTTACTAATCCAATTTACCACACCTTCATCCAGATCATTGATGTACTTGACAAACAACAAAGGACCACCGATCCCTGGGCACCCCACTAGTCACCTGCCTCCAACCCAACAAACAACCATCCACCATTACCCTCTGGCTTGTCCCATTCAGCCACTGTTGAATCCATCTTGCTACTCCTGCATTTATACCCAACAGTTGAACCTTCTTAACCAACCTTCCATGAGGAACCTTGTCAAAGGCCTTACTAAAGTCCATATAGGCAACATCCACTGCTTTATCCTCGTCAATTTCCCTAGTAACCTCTTCAAAAAATTCAAGAAGATTAGTCAAACATGACCTTCCAGGCACAAATCCATGCTGACTCTTCCTAATCAGACCCTGTTTATCCAGATGCTTATATATATATTATCTCTAAGTATCTTTTCCATTAATTTGCCCACCACTGAAGTCAAACTAACAGGCCTATAATTGCTAGGTTCACTCTTAGGCCCCTTTTTAAACAATGGAACAACATGCGCAGTACGCCAATCCTCGGGGAATATTCCCGTTTTTAATAACATTTTAAATATTTCTGTCATAGCCCCGGCTATTTCTACACTAACTTCCCTCAATGTCCTAGGGAATATCCAGTCAGGACCAGGAGACTTATCCACTTCTATATTTTTCAAAATGTCAGTACTTCTTTTACCCTGAAACTCATAGTATCCATAGCTACTCTACTAGTTTCCCGTACCTCACATAATTCAATATCCTTCTCCTTGGTGAATACCGAAGAAAAGAAATTGTTCAATATCTCCCCCATCTATTTTGGCTTTGCAGATAGCTGTCCACTCTGTCTCTCCAATGGACCAATTTTATCCCTCGTTATCCTTTTGCTATTAATATAGCTGTAGAAACCCTTTGTATTTACTTTCACCTTACTAGCCAAAGCAACCTCATGTCTTCTTTTAGCTTTTCTAATTTCTTTCTTAAGATTCTTTTTACATTCCTTATACTCATCAAGCACCTCATTTACTTCATGCTTCCTATAATTATTGTAGATCTCCCTCTTTTTCCGAACAAGATGTCCAATTTCCCTTGAAAACCAGGCCTCTTTCCAATTTTTACTGTTTCCTTTCAACCGAACAGGAACATAAAGCAGGAGATTTAATGGGGACCTGAGGGGAAACATTTTTACGCAAAGGGCGGTGGGTGGTGGGTGTATGGAACAAGCTGCTGGAGGAGGCAGTTGAGGCAGGAACTATCGCAACATTTAAGAAACAATTAGACATGTACAATGACGGGGTAGGTTTAGAGGGATATGTGGCAAAAGCAGGCAGGTAGGACTGGTGTAGATGGGGCATGTTGGTCGACTTGGACAAGTTGGCCTGAAGGGCCTATTTCCACTCTGTATGATTCTATGACACTATTGATAATTAGGCTAATGTTTCATTCTATATTCTAAAGTTTACAAATTCTGAATCTTCTTACACATAACAAACTGATATAACAAATTAATAAACCATAACACATGAAAAAATCTCTCAGTCCTTAAGATACTGACCTGGAAGTCGAATGTAGTTTTGGTCTCTCAAAAAGATTGAATTCAAAACAAAGACACAAGAGAATGCAAATATTGGATTCTTGAGCTGAAAACAAATTGTCAGAAGCAAGCAATGGCAGTATCAAGGGAGGGAAATGCATGGACAATATTTATTGGGTCCCTTCTTCAAGACCACAGGAGAGGAGGGATAGCTGGTAGAAACTGATGAGGGAAGGAGACAAGAGCTGACAAGTGACAGGTGGATTTGGATAAGGAAGGGTTGTTTTGACAGATGAGGCAGGTGGGAGATGGGGAGAAGGGTGAAGATAGTTGCAAAGGCTGGATGTGAAAAATGGAACAGACAAAGGGCTACATATTGTGTTGTCTGATGAGAAATGAGTGAAATGCAGAATTAGATGGAGGGGAGAAACAAGGAACCACCGATGCCAGTTCACAAAAAAGACACAAATCGCACGGATTACGGGCAGATGGGAACAAGGGAGAGGGAGAAAGGGGACCCAGAGTGATATGGGGTGGCCGATTAGCAGCAGGAGGAGGGGAAAGGAACTGGGCAATGAGGGAGGGAGGGATGGAGGGAGGGAGGGGAGGGAGGGAGGGAGGGAGGGAAGGAGGGAAGGAGGGAAGGAGGGAAGGAGAAGGAAAGGAAGGGAAGGGAAGGGAAGGAAGGAAGGAAGGAAGGGGGGAAGGAGGGAAGGAGGGAAGGAGGGAAGGAGGAGGAGGGAGGAGGAAGGGAAGGAAGGAAGGAAGGAAGGGGGGAAGGGGGGAAGGGGGGAAGGGAGGAAGGAAGGAAGGAAGGAAGGAAGGAGGGGAAGGAAGGAAGGAAGGAAGGAAGGAAGGAAGGAAGGAAGAAGAAGAAGGAAGGAAGGAAGGAAGGAAGGAGAAGGAAGGAAGGAGGAAGGAGGGAAGGAGGGAAGGAGGGAAGGAGGGGGAAGGGGGAAGAGGGGAAGGAGGGAAGGAGGGAGGAGGGAAGGAGGGAAGGAGGAGGAAGGAAGGGAAGGAGGGAAGGAAAGGAAGGAGGGAAGGAGGGAAGGAAGGAAAGGAAGGGAAGAAGGAAGGGAAGGAAGGAAGGAAGGAAGGAAGGAAGGAAGGAAGGAAGGAAGGAAGGAAGGAAGGAAGGAAGGAAGGAAGGAAGGAAGGAAGGAAGGAAGGAAGGAAGGAAGGAGGGAAGGGAGGAACTGAGGGAGAGAGGGAGGAAGGGATGCTACAACTGTGGCAAGTGCATCCAGCTTCAGCTCCTAAATGACCGTGTTGGGGCATTGGAGAAGCAGCTGGATGATCTCAGGGCCAACCGGGAAAACGAGAGTTTCCTGGACAGGACCTACAGTGAGGTAGTCACACAGAGGTTACGGGAAGAACCAAGGTGTGTGACGGAGAGAAAGGGTGGAAATCGTGGACTGCAGAAGACTCAGGTGGCTGTGCCTGATGAAAACAGGTACGCCCTCTTGGGAACTGTCCGGGGAGACAAGGTTTCCAGTCAGAGTGGCGGACACGTTGGTGGCTCCAATCCTGGAGATGGGACTCGACTGGCGAGACCGACGTCGGGCAGAGACCTAGTGGGTGACTCCATTGTCCGAGGAGTGGACGGGAGATTCTGTGGCGGCAAACAAGATGCGAGGATGGTCTGTTGCCTTCCTGGTGCCAGGGTTCAGGATGTCACAAGCCGAATTCTGAACATCCTCGATAGCGAAGGTGAACAGCCGGCAGTAGTTGTGCACATGGGCACAACGACATCGGGATGAAGAGGAATGATGTTCTGCAACATGTCAACAGAGAGTTGGGAAGAAGACTGAAATGCCGGACTTCTAAGGTGGTTATCTCTGGATTGCTTCCAGTACGATGTGCTAGTGAGGACAGGAACAAGGCGATAGGGGATCTGAATGTGTGGCTGAGGGTCTGGTGCAGAGAGCAAGGATTTAGATTTATAGACCACTGGGACCTCTTCTGGGGTAGGGGTGAACTGTATAAAAGGGACGGGTTACACCTTAACTGGAGTGGGACCGACATTCTGGCAGGCAGGTTTGCTTGGGCTACACGTGTGGGTTTAAACTAAATAGTGGGGGGGAGGGATTGACAAATTGGGAGTATAAAGATGTAGTTGAAAGGGAAGTGGCTACAGGAAAAATTACAAAAGATTCTCAAATTAGTGCGAAGGAAAGCTTGAGAATAGACAACAGAGTAAGGTCAGGGCCAATTGCGAGGGGGGAAGTGAATACGGAGGTCAAAGTACTGTATATGAATATGCGAAGTATAAGGAATAAAGTGGACGAGCTTGAGGCTCAGTTAGAAACTGGCAAGTATGATGTTGTGGGAATTACAGAGACATGGCTGCAAGAGGGCCAGGGCTGTGAACTGAATATTCAAGGGTATACCACCTATCGAAAAGACAGACAGGTGGGCAGTGAGGGTGGGGTTGACCTGTTGGTGAGGAATGGAATTCAGTCCCTTGCAAGGGGTGACATTGAAACAGGAGATGTGGAGTCAGTATGGATAGAACTAAGGAATTGTAAGGGTAAACATACCCTAAAGGGACTAATCTACAGGCCCCCAAACAATAGCCTGGACATAGGGCGCAAGTTGAATCAGGAGTTAAAATTGGCATGTAGTAAAAGTAATGCTATGGTTGTTATGGGAGATTTCAACATGCAGGTAGACTAGGAAAATCAGGTTGGTACTGGACCCCAAGAAAGGGACTTTGTAGAGTGCCTTCGTGATGGATTCTTTGAACAGCTTATATTGGAGCCTACAAGGGAGAAGGCAATTCTGGATTTAGTGTTATGTAATGAACCGGATTTGATAAAGGACCTTGCGGTTAATGAGCCATTAGGAGGCAGTGTCCATAGCATGGTCAGGTTTAATCTACAATTTGAGAGAGAGAAGAGTAGATCGGAGGTGTCAGTGTTGCAGTTGAATAAAGGGGACTATGGGGCCATGAGGGAGGAGCTGGCCAAAGTTGACTGGAAAGATACACTATCAGGGATGACAGTGGAACAAAAATAGCAGGTGTGTCTAGGAATAATACAGAAGGTGCAGGATCAGTTCATTCCGAGGAGGAAGAAAGATTACAAGGGGAGAAAAGGACGGCCATGCTGACAAGAAACGTCAGGGACTGTATAAAAATTATAGCGAAGAAGTACAACGTAGCAAAGACGAGCGGGAAGCAAGAGGATTGGGTAATGTTTAAAGTACAAAAGAAGATAACTAAAAAGACAATACGGGGAGAAAAGATGAAGTACGAAGGTAAGCTAGCCAAGAATAAAAGCAGGATAGCAAAAGCTTCTTTAGGTATGTAAAGAGGAAAAAATTAGTTAAGACCAAAGTTGGATCCTTGAAGACCGAAAAAGGTGAATTTATTATGGGGAGCAAGGAAATGGCAGATAAGTAGAATAGGTACTTTGGATATGTCTTCATTAAGGAGGACACAAACAATCTTCCTGATATAGTAGTGGCCAGAGGATCTGGGGTGACAGAGGAATGAAGGACATCCACATTAGACAGGAAATGGTGTTGGATAGACTGATGGGACTAAAGGCTGATAAATCCCCAGGGTCTGATGGTCTGCATCCCAGGGTACTTAAGGAAGTGGCTCTAGAAATCGTGGATGCATTGGTGATAATTTTCCAATGTTCTATAGACTCAGGATCAGTTCCTGTGGATTGGAGGGTAGCTAATGTTACCCACTTTTTAAGAAAGGCGGGAGAGAGAGAAAACGGGGAATTATAGACCAGTTAGCCTGACATCAGTGGTGGGGAAGATGCTGGAGTCAATTATAAAAGATGAAATAGAGGCACATTTGGATAGCAGTAACAGGATCGGTCCGAGTCAGCATGGATTTACGAAACGGAAATCATGCTTGACTAATCTTCTGGAATTTTTTGAAGATGTAAGTCGGAAAATTGACAAGGGAGAGCCACTGGATGTGATGTAACTGGACTTTCCGAAAGCATTTATAAGGTCGCACATAAGAGATTATTGGGCAAAATTAGGGCACATGGTATTGGGGGTAGAGTGCTGACATGGATAGAGAAGTGGTTGGCAGACAGGAAACAAAGAGTAGGGATTAACGGGCCCCTTTCAGAATGACAGGCAGTGACTAGTGGGGTACCGCAAGGCTCGGTACTGGGACCGCAGCTATTTACAATATACATCAATATGGATAAAGGGATTCAAAGTAACATTAGCAAATCTGCAGATGACACAAAGCTGGGTGGCAGTGTGAACTGTGAGGAGGATGCTATGAGAATGCAGGGTGACTAGGACAGGTTGGGGGAGTGGGCAGATACATGGCAGATGAAGTTTAATGTGGATAAATGTGAGGTGATCCACTTTGGTAGGAAAAATAGGAAGGCAGATTACTATCTAAATGCCATCAAGTTGGGAAAAGGGGAAGTACAACTGGATCTGGGGGGTCCTTGTACATCAGCCTATGAGAGTAAGCATGCAGGTACAGCAGGCAGTGAAGAAAGCGAATGGCATGTTGGCTTTTATAACAAGAGGAATCAAATATAACCATATAACCATATAACCATATAAACCATATAACAATTACAGCACGGAAACAGGCCATCTCGGCCCTACAAGTCCGTGCCGAACAAATTTTTTTCCCTTAGTCCCACCTGCCTGCACTCATACCATAACCCTCCATTCCCTTCTCATCCATATGCCTATCCAATTTATTTTCAAATGACACCAATGAACCTGCCTCCACCACTTCCACTGGAAGCTCATTCCACACAGCTACCACTCTCTGAGTAAAGAAGTTCCCCCTCATATTACCCCTAAACTTCTGTCCCTTAATTAAGAAGTCATGTCCTCTTGTTTGAATCTTCCCTGTTCTCAAAGGGAAAAGCTTGTCCACATCAACTCTGTCTATCCCTCTCATCATTTTAAAGACCTCTATCAAGTCCCCCCTTAACCTTCTGCGCTCCAGAGAATAAAAACCTAACTTATTCAACCTATCTCTGTAACTAAGTTGTTGAAACCCAGGCAACATTCTAGTAAATAGAAGCAAATAAGTCCTTCTGCAGTTGTACAGAGCCCTAGTGAGACCACACCTGGAGTATTGTGTGCAGTTTTGGTCCCCTAATTTGAGGAAGGATTCTTTGAGGGAGTGCAGCATAGGTTTACGAGGTTAATTCCCGAGATGGCGGGACTGTCATATGTGGAGAGAATGGAGCACCTGGGCTTGTAAACTCGGGAATTTAGAAGGATGTGAGGGGATCTCGTTGAAACATATAAGATCGTTAAGGGTTTGGACACACTAGAGGCAGGAAACATATTCCCGATGTTGGGGGAGTCCAGAACCATGGGCCACAGTTTAAGAATAAGGATTAAGCCATTTAGAACGGAGACGAGGAAACACTTTTTCTCACAGAGAGTGGTGAGTCTGTGGAATTCTCTGCCTCAAAGGGCAGTGGAGGCAGGTTCTCTGGATGCTCTCAAGAGGGAGCTAGATAGGACTCTTAAAAATAGCGGAGTTAGGGGATATGGGGTGAAGGCAGTTACGGGGTACTGGTTGAGGATGATCAGCCATGATCACATTGAATGGCGGTGCTGGCTCGAAGGGCCAAATGGCCTACTCCTGTTGTCTATTGTCTATTTGTTTCTTATTGTTTGTAACTACGTGGAGCTGTATCATTACTGAAATTGAGATAAGCAAAATGCCCTCTACTGTAACAAAATTCACAGTGATCTACACAATGATCAACATCATGAAGCCATAACAATCTTAAATGTTTATGGTGTAGTTGTAAACGTTTACAGCTTCCTTCTGTGGCCTTCCACATCATTCAAGTACCTTGAAATCACCTTATGTGTATCCATTGTTATTATGTAGTATGTTTTAGTCATAATTCCCTGACCAATTGTAATTTGATGGCAATTATATTTTCTCATCCTAAAACTGGCAATTGAATTACCATATCAGTGGCTTTTCCCCAGAGGAGAGCTTGCTAGGCTGGATGACACATTTAAAATAAGGAAAACTTGATGGATAGTTATTTTATAAATGGCTCAGATAAGGACCCAATGGTTTACCCTTGATTGACACTGATGGTGCACATTATGATGCCAGATTCCCTTTCTTAACTGTGAGCAAGAATATGAGGCAGGGAAAATAGATGGAATGATGATAAAAATACATAGGACAAAATCTCTAGTGTGTGTTTTGTAAATACAATGAATAATGTTCTGGTTCTGCACCATAATCCTCTGAACCCATGTCAATTTGTGAAGTCACTGGATATGAAGTCCACCTAGCCCCTCGGCTCAGTATGTTATATACTCGCATTAGAACAAGTTTAGTTTAGTTTAGTTTAAGAAATCAAGCTTGGACACAGGCCATTTGGCCCACCGAGTCTGCACTGACTAGTGATCCTCGCACAGATTACTATCTAAATGGCGTCAAGTTGGGAAAAGGGGAAGTACAATGAGATCTAGGGGTCCTTGTTCATCAGTCTATGAAAGTAAGCATGCAGGTACAGCAGGCAGTGAAGAAAGCGAATGGCATTTTGGCCTTTATAACAAGAGGAGTCGAGTATAGGAGCAAAGCAAAGAGGTCCTTCTGCAGTTGTACAGAGCCCTAGTGAGACCACACCTGGAGTATTGTGTGCAGTTTTGGTCCCCTAATTTGAGGAAGGACATTCTTGCTATTGAGGAAGTGCAGCGTAGGTTTACAAGGTTAATTCCCAGGCTGGCGGGACTGTCATATGCTGAGAGAATGGAGCAGCTGGGCTTGTACACTCTAGAGTTTAAAAGGATGAGAGGGGATCTTATTTAAACATATAACGTTGTTAAAGGTTTGGACAAGCTCGAGGCAGGAAACATGTTCCCAATGTTGGGGGAGTCCAGAACCAGGAGCCACAGTTTAAGGATAAGGGGTAAGCCATTTAGAACGGAGACGAGGAAACACTATTTCTCACAGTCTGTGGAATTCTTTGCCTCAGAGGGTGGTGAAGGCAGGTTCTCTGGATGCTTTCAAGAGAGAGCTAGATAGGGCTCTTAAAGATAGCGGAGTCAGGGGATACGGGGAGAAGGCAGGAACGGGGTACTGATTGGGGATGATCAGCCATGATCACATTGAATGGTGGTGTTGGCTCAAAGGGTCGATTGGCCCACTCCTGCACCCATTGTCTATTGTCTATTGTCTATTAACACTATCCTACACACACTAGGGACAAGTTACATTTCTACCAATCCAATTCATCTACAAACCTGTATGTCTTTGGATTGGGGGAGGAAACCGAGGATCTCAGAGAAAACCCATGCGGTCACGGGGAGAACGTTCAAACTCCGTACTGTACATCACCCATAGTCGGGATCGAACCCGGGTCTCTGGCGCTGCAAGCACTGTAAGGCAGCAACTCTACCGCTGCGCCACCGTGCCGCCCCTGAATGCTGAGTCCCGCAGTGGACCACCAGTTCAGAAGTATCGCAATCAGAACTTCAAGTTGTTCAGTGCACAAGCTTGGGAGTATTGACCACCAATCCCTACTAATTCCCACCCGGGTATGCAGAGCAGACAGATAGCATGCGATCAATGTGTGATATTGGAGCACAATATCAGTATAGCAAAAGCCCAGGCCTCGAACGTCAGATAGATAATAATAATAATAAGAAGAATTTTATTTTTGGGCGCCTTTCAGAAATTTCAAGGACACCTTACAGAGATTAACAAGAATAATAAAACATATAATCAGACTAAAATAAATAATAAAAACATCACAGAGACACAAATTAAAATCAAATGACAGAATTCAGTCCAAAAAAAAAAAAAATCAAAAACACAGTGTGAAGAGAGAGCAGCGGCAGCTAAAGTGCGCCAGCGTCCACTCTCCCTTCCGACAGCCATCTTGGGACAAAGACTAACAGACAAAAAAATCATCCCCCCACAATGGATTACCACTGTGAGGGAAGGCACAATGTCCAGTCCCCATCCCCATCCCCAGTTCACCCAAAGTCAGGCCTATTGAGGCCACCGCAATTGCCTCTACGGAGGCCCAATGTTCCTGGCCGTTCTCACCGGGTGGTGTTGACCCGGCGTCGGGAGAGTCCTCTCAGCGGCTGGACCACCTGGAATGGCTGCTTCCTGACTGGGGGCCGCGGCTTCTGAAGCCGACAAGGTTTGGAGCACCCAGGCTCCCGATGTTAAAGTCGGCGCCGCCTGCTCCGCTCCGCAGCCCCGCAGCCCAGAGGTGTTGATCTCGGCGATCACAGCTCACCGGAGCTCCAGCGCGTCGATCCAGCGCGGCGACCCAGGCAAGGCATCGCCTGCTCCGCTCCACGTTAGCGCTCCAAAGCTGTGCCGCCACTGAAGCCGAGGTGCTGGGCTGTCCCCAGCAGGAAACAGCGTTCCAAGCCCACTGGTAGGCCACGAGGACGGGTCGATGGGCAGCCCGGAGAAAAAGCTGCCTCACCGACCAGGTAGTGACCTAGAAGTAGAATTGCCCCCTATCCCCCACATTAAAAAGTCAATTTGTCCAACGGACGAAGCACAGGACTTACTCAAAACTTTTTAAAAAAGAGAATTAAACGGACGGCTGCTGGTTAGCAGCCATTCCCCAAGATGGCTCCTCCTCCGTGATGCATGTTGATCCAGTTGAATGCAGATGAGATGAGACAATTTCCAGATTGAATCGTGCCATTTACGAAATGGATACAACTGCTTCCAGTCACAAATACTTTTGCAGGTTTGATATGATTTTACACATGGGATAGCATAATTCCTATAACGATATTCCTTTGAGAGGTTGCCAGGAAAGATGAATCACATTGTTTCTAAGGCGGACCTTCTCAGCAACAGTGCTATTTAAACAAGGACTTTCTGGAGCAAATCAAAGCACTGAGAGGCTGACAAATAACTGGCATGTCCACTAGGAGATGTTTTCATCTCCTCTTTATCTCTCCACAAACTACAATTGTGCTGATCCACCCCCCTCGACCACCCGACCTACCCCCCCCCCCCCCCCCCCCCCCCCCCCCCAACGTGATAAGTTCACAAGATATATGAGTAGAATTAGGCCATTCGGTCCATCAAGACCACTACACCATTCAATCATGGCTGGTCTCTGCCACCTAATCCCTTTCTCCTGCCTTATCCCCATAAAATTTGACACGTTCTAATCAATAATTTGTCTGCCTTAAATATATCCACTGATTTGGCCTCCCTCAGTGGCAATGAGTTCCACAGATGAACTACCCTTTGACTGAGGAAGTTCCTCCTCTCCAAAAGAGCACCCTTTAATTCTGAGGCTATGACCTCTGGTCCTAGATTCTCCCACCAGTGGAAACATCCTCTCCACATCCACACAATCCAAGCCTTTCATTAGTCTGTAAGTTTCAATGAGGTCCCCCTCAACCTTCTAAACTCCAGCGAGTACAGGCCCAGTGCTCTCAAATGCAAACGGTTAATTTGCAGGTGGAATCAGCAGTAAGGAGGGCAAATGCAAAGTCGGATTCATTTTGGGGTGGGGGGGGGGGGGGGGGGGGGGGGGGGATTAGAATATAAAAGCAAGGCCCTGGTGAGGCCCCACTTGGAATATTGTGAGCAGTTCTGGGCCCCATACCAGAGGAAGGATGTGTTGCCATTGGCAGAGATCCAGAAGAGGTTTACGAGAGTTATCTCGGAGATGATTGTGTTAAGATATGAGGAGCGCTTGCAGGCTCTGGGACTGTACTGTTGGAGTTTAGAAGGGTGAGGGGGATCTCATTGAGATCTACCGGATAATGAACAACCTAGATAGATTGGACATGGAAAAGATGTTTCCAATAATGAGGACGTCTAGCACCAGAGGGCATAGTGTCTGAATAAAAGGAGGTATCTTTAGAATGGAGATGGAGAGGAATTTAATTTAGCCAGTGGGTGGTGAATCTGTGGAATTCATTGCCAAGACATGGAGTCATTTTAAAGCAGAGATTGATAGGTTCTAGATCAAGAAGAGAGTCAAAGTTGTGGGCGGAAGGAAGGGGAATGGGGTTGTGGGGAAAAAATGGACCAGCCATGATAGAATGATAAAATAAACCCAATTGGCTGTAATGCCTAATTCTCCACAAATGTCTTATGGTCTGATGGTCTTACTGCATTTGATGCTCCCGATGTGACCTCCATTCCATCGGTGAGAACGAATACTTGCACTCAGTCCACCTCGGCTTGCTGGATTTCCTGGTTGCTGATCAATATAACTTCCCTTCCTAGTCCAAATATTGGGATTTTTGTCCTGGGCATCCTCTGTTGCCAAAGTGAACCCACATGCAATCTCGAGGAACAGCACTTCATATTCTGCTTGGATAGCTTACAACTCAATTGAAGATTGGATTCTCTAAGTTTAGGTAACTACCAAACACCCCTGACTGGGGGGAAATCCTTTAATACCGAGATGAGAAGAACCCTTTTCACACAGAGAGTGGTGAATCTCTGGAACTCTCTGCCGCAGAGGGTAGTCGAGGCCAGTTCATTGGCTATATTTAAGAGGGAGTTAGGTGTGGCCCTTGTGGCTAAGGGGATCAGAGGGTATGGAGAGAAGGCAGGTACGGGATACTGAGTTGGATGATCAGCCATGATCATATTGAATGGCGGTGCAGGCTCGAAGGGCCGAATGGCCTACCCCTGCACCTAATTTCTATGTTTCTATGACTCCTTTATCCAACCTCTCTTTCCCTATGCCCCAGCTGGATGCACGACCATTTCTCTGACAATTCTGCCCCACTTTCCCATCAGACATCCCACTCGTCTTCCTGTGGCTTCACATTTCACTCCTCTTCTTTCCTTATATTACAGCCTTTTGTCCACTCTTCATCTCTGGCCTTTTATTTGCTGTTCAACCCCTCCCACCTGTATCACTTGCCTGGCATTGTCTTCCCAGCTTCCTCCCTCAACTACAATTAGCTTGAAGAATGGACCCGACTTGAAACAAAACGTATTCATGTCTTACAGAGATGCTGCCTATCCTGCAGAGTTATTTTGTTGTAAACCAGCATCTGCAGTTCCTTGTATCTACAAAACCGCTGATACTCCAGGTATAATCTAATGAAGGCTGATTATCATTGTTCTTTCACCTGTACTCAAAATCTCTTCCAATACATTCAAACATATCACTTGCCTTCATAAGTACTGGGTGCATCTGTATGTTTTCTTTTGGTGACTAAATTACAAAGATATCCTTGATCCCTTCATACAGCAACATTTCCTAATATGATCCATTGAAGTAGAGTCACGGAGTCATACAGTCATAGAGTCATAGAGTGATACAGTGTGCAAAAAGGCCCTTCGACCCAACCTGCCCACACCAACCAAATGTCCCAGCTACACTGGTCCCACCTGCCTGCGCTTGGTCTATATCCCTCGAAACCTGTCCTATACATGTACCTGTCTAACCGTTTCTTAAACATTGGGATAGCCCAGCCTCAACTACCTCCTCTGACAGCTTGTTCCATACACCCACCACCCTTTGTATAAAAAAGTTACCCCTCAGATACTCATCCCCTTCAACTTAAACCTATGTTCTCTGGCCCTCGATTCACCTACTCTGGGTGAGAGACTCTGTGCATCTATCCGATCTATTCCTCTCGTGATCTTATACACCTCTATAAGATCACCCCTCATCCTCCAGCGCTCCAAGGAATAGTCCCAGCCTACACAACCTTACACTATAGCTCTGACCCTACAGTCCTAGCAACATCCTCGTAAATCTTCTCTATACGCTTTCCAGCTTGACAACATAGAAACATAGAAAACATAGAAAAGAGGTGCAGTAGTTGGCCATTCGGCCCTTCGAGCCTGCACCGCCATTCAATATGATCATGGCTGATCATCCAACTCAGTATCCCGTACCTGCCTTCTCTCCATACCCCCTGATCCCTTTAGCCACAAGGGCCACATCTAACCCTCTTAAACACAGCCAATGAACTGGCCCCAACTACCCTGTGTGGCAGAGAGTTCCAGAGACTCACCACTCTCTGTGTGAAAAATGTTTTCTCATCTCGGTCCTAAAGGATTTCCCCTCTATCCTTAAGCTGTGACCCCTTGTCCTGGACTTCCCCAACATCGGGAACAATCTTCCTGCATCTAGCCTGTCAACACCTTAAGAATCTTATAGGTTTCTATAAGATCCCCCCTCAATCTCCTAAATTCAAGCGAGTACAAGCCGAGTCTATCCAGTCTTTCTTCATATGAAAGTCCTGACATCCCAGAAATCAGCCTGGTGAATCTTCTCTGCACTCCCTCTATGGCAATAATGTCCTTCCTCAGATTTGGAGACCAAAACTGTACGCAATACTCCAGGTGTGGTCTCACCAAGACCCTGTACAACTGCAGTAGAACCTCCCTGCTCCTATACTCAAGTCCTTTTGCTATGAATGCTAACATACCATTCACTTTCTTCACTGCCTGCTGCACCTGCATGCCTAATTTCAATGACTGGTGTACCATGACACCCAGGTCACCATTTAGATAATAGTTTGCTTTCCTGTTTTGCCACCAAAGTGGATAACCTCACATTTATCCACATTATACTGCATCTGCTGTGCATTTGCCCACTTACCCAGCCTACCCAAGTCACCTTGCAGCCTCCTAGCATCCTCCTCACAGCTAACACTGCCCCCCAGCTTAGTGTCATCCGCAAACTTGGAGATGTTGCATTCAATTCCCTCGTCCAAATCATTAATATATATTGTAAATAGCTGGGGTCCCAGCACTGAGCCTTGCGGTACCCCACTGGTCACTGCCTGCCATTCTGAAAATGACCCATTTACTCCTACTCTTTGCTTCCTGTTTGCCAGCCAGTTCTCTATCCACATCAATACTGAACCCCCAATACCGTGTGCTTTAAGTTTGTATACTAATCTCTTATGTGGAAAATCTTTCCTTTCTCATGGTGCCCAGAACAGAACCCACAATATTCTAAATGTGGCCTCACCGATGTCTTATACAACTGCAACGTGACCTCCCAACTTCTATACTCAATGGTCTACCTGCAAATTGACCTTCAAGGAACCATGAACTTACACTCCTCAATCCTTCTGCTCTACAACACTCCCCAGAGTCCTACCATTCACTGTGTTTGTCCTGCCCATTAGACTTCCCAAAATACAACATAGCTGCTTTGTAATATTCTGCCTTTCAGTTTTTCCAACCAAAGCAGACAATTTCTCAATTATCCACACATAAAAGGTTTTGGTTAGATAAACTGGCACTTGGAATTCTAAGTTTAAAGGCGATATGTTTAATAAGTTTTATTGCATATAGAGTAGAGAGTACCTTGAATTGGGTGCCAGGAGTGTGGTGGGAGTAGATACAATAGCGGTATGTAGGAGGCTTTTGGATAGGTGCATGGATATGTAGGGAATGGAAGGATATGCATCACATGCAGACTAGTGGCATTTTGGATTGAAGGGTCTGTTTCTGTTCTATGTTCTATATTCTAGAACATATTAATTAATAATAAGAATGAATTAATCTTACATTAAGATCAGAGACTTTGGAAGAGTCAAAAGCAAAGGTCACTTGCATCCACACGACTGCACCCTTGCCTGTGAATGCAGCCAATAATTAACCTGTCACACCTCTTATTTTGTACAATGATTTGCCTTTGCAAAAGCTGTGCTGAACATTGAAAGCCCATGTTTTTTTGTGTGGTTGATAATTGAACTGTGACAGCAAACTTTTCCTTCGGGAACTGTTTTAATTCTGAACAAGAGACCTAATATCTTCCAAGCTATGCGAGATCACTCTAATAACATGTTAGGGAACTGTTGCTGGGATTTAGTTCACTCTTCCAAGTCAGGTCACGGACTGCCAAGGTGCAACATAATATCAACCAGCTAACAAAATCCTAATGGAAAATGTCGGTGATAAACACATATGTTTAAAAGCACAAAAGAGACTGGGCTTTATTGCCCATTTTATTCAGTGCCCCACATTATATATGCCTTTCAAGCATATTATCTGAACCAACCTTAAAACCAGATCATAAGTTTAAGTGTACGATTAGGGGGGTATAAATCTCCACACAATTCTGTCGTCCTTGCTTTCCCATTCCTGGAGGTGTTAATTGTCACTTCACTGGAGAATTTGAAACTCCCTTATCCAGTTATCCAGCAGGTCCCTTTGAAAATAAGCTTATCTTTGTGAATAGAAATGCTGGGGACACTCAGTAGGTCAGGCAGTGAGAAGAAAACTACTTTAATATTTCAGATTGAAGAATTTTATTAGATCTGAGCAAGAGAGGAAAAAAAATTGTGATGAGTTCATAACAAGAGTCATAGGAGCAGAATTAGGCCATTCGGCCCATCGAGTTACTCCACCATTCAATCATGGCTGCCTTACCTTTTGCTCTCAACCCTATTCTCCTGCAGTCTCCCCATAACCCCTGACATCCATACTAAGAATCTGTCAATCTCTCCCTCCTAACCCCATTCTTCTGCTTTTTCCCCATAACCCTTACTAATGAAGAATCTATTAGTCTCCACCTTAAAAATACACAATAACTTGGTCTCCACAGCTTCCTGTGGCAATGAATTCCACTGATTAAAGAAATTCCTCCTCATTTCGTTTCTAAAGGTACATCCTTTTATTTTGAAGCGATGCCCTCTGATCCTAGACTCTCCCACTAGTGGAAACATCCACTCCGCATCCATTTCTATCCAGGCCTTTCACTATTCCTTGCAGATGGATAACATATACCAATTCTGATAAAATCAGCAAAAGCTGGTACCTGAAAATTTTGAGTCTGGAAAGTTGTGATGTATCTGGGTGGAAGATTTGATGTTGTTCCTCAAGTTTGCTTTAGGCCTTATAATAATGTGGAAGGATTCAGGCAGATAAGTCTCATAGGTAGTACAAAGGCTCAGGCAGGTAAGTCAGGGTGGAAGTGGCATGGGCAATGAAATGGGTAGGCACATAAAAGTTCAGGGATGCCACTAAAGACAGAATGCAGGAACTCCACAAGGCGGTCATCTAATTTGTGCTGGCTTTTCAACATAGATGAGAATATACTGGAGTCATAGAGTGTTACAGTGTGGAAACAGGCCCTTTGTCCCAATTTGCCCCCACTGGCCAACATGTCCCAGCTACACTAGTCCCACCTGCCTGCATTTTGGTCCATATCCCTCTAAACCTGTCCTATCCATGCACCTATCTAACTGCTTCTTAAATGTTGGGTTAGGCCCTGCCTCAACTACCTCCTCTGGCACCATATTCCATACACCCACCACCTTTGTGTGAAAAAGATACCCTCAGAATCTTCTGATCCTCGATTCATCTACTCTGGGCAAGATTCTCTGGGCATCTACAAGATCTATTCCTCTCATGATTTTATACACCTCTATAAGATCACCCCTCAACGTCCTACGCTCCAAGGAATCAGCCCAGCTTATTCAAACTCTCCCCATATCTCAGACACTCTAGTCCTGCAACATCCTCGTAACTCTTCTCTGTACCATTTCCTGAACACAATACTCTAACAATTGGCCTCTTGTACAACTGCAATATGATCTCCCAACTTCTACACTCAATACTCAGACTGATGATGGCCAATGTGCCAAAAGCCTTTTTGTCCATCTACCTGCGACTCCACCTTCAGGGAGCTATGCACCTACACTCCTAAATCCCTCCGCTCTATATCACTCTCCAGAGGCTAACCATTCACTGTGTAGGTCCTGCCCATGATAGACTTCTCAAAATGTAACACCTCACATTTTTCTGCATTCAATTCTATCAACCATTCCTCAGTCCACTTGACCAAGATCCTGCTGCAATTTTTCACAACCATCTTCACTATCTGCAAAACCACTCACTTTTATATCATCTGCAAACTTGCTAATCTTGCCATGTATGTTCTCATTCAAATAATTGATGTAGATGACAAACAGTAATGAGCCCAGCACTGAACACCACTAGTCTCAGGTCTCCAGTCTGAGAAGCAAACTTCCACGATTGCCCACTACTTCCTTCCATGGAGCAGTTTTCTATCCGTTCAGCTATCTCTCCTTGGATCCTATGTGATCTAACCTTTCAGAGCAGCCTACCATGCGGAACCTTGTCAAATGCTTTGCTGAAGTCCATATACACAACATCTACAGCTCTGCTCTCATCGACTTTTATGATCATGTCTTCAAAAAACTCAGTCAGATTTGTGAGGCACGACCTCCTGCATGACCTACTGCATGCTGACTTTTCCTAATCAGCCCGTGTCTGTCTAAATGCCTGTATATCCTATCCCTCAGAATACCCTCTAGTAACTTTCCAACTAAAGATGTTAAACTCACCGGCCTACACCTGGAGTATTGCGTACAGTTTTGGTCTCCAAATCTGAGGAAGGACATTATTGCCATAGAGGGAATGCAGAGACGGTTCACCAGACTGATTCCTGGAATGTCAGGACTGTCTTATGAAGAAAGACTGGATAGACTTGGTTTATACTCTCTAGAATTTAGGAGATTGAGAGGGGATCTTATAGAAACTTACAAAATTCTTAAGGGGTTGGACAGGCTAGATGCAGGAAGATTGTTCCCGATGTTAGGGAAGCCCAGGACAAGGGGTCACAGCTTAAGGATAAGGGGGAAATCCTTTAAAACCGAGATGAGAAGAACTTTTTTCACACAGAGAGTGGGTGAATCTCTGGAACTCTCTGCCACAGAGGGTAGTTGAGGCCAGTTCATTGGCTATATTTAAGAGGGAGTTAGATGTGGCCCTTGTGGCCAAGGGGATCAGGGGGTATGGAGAGAAGGCAGGTACGGGATACTGAGTTAGATGATCAGCCATGATCATATTGAATGGCGGTGCAGGCTCGAAGGGCCGAATGGCCTACTCCTGCACCTAATTTCTATGTTTCTATGTTTCTATGTTTCTATTACAAACTAAACTAAATTAAAATTAAACAAAGTCCTGCAGCACTGAGTTCAGCTGCTTTCCTACAACCATCGGTTTCCTGAACCCACCTGCGCAATCCAAAACTAGCTCAGCTGGAACACAATAGGCCACCTCTTGCATGCCCCTGGACTGAAGAAGGGTCTCGACCCGAAACGTCACCCATTCCTTCTCTCCAGAGAAGATGCCTGTCCCGCTGAGTTACTCCAGCATTTTGTGTCTATCTACCATGGACGTATGTTCTAATTGTCTTTTTTTTTGCAGTCTTTTTCTTTTTCACCGTCTCGCAGAATGTATGATTAATTTATGTATAATGCATGTATAATTTATATTTTTCTATGTTGTCTGAGTCTATGTGTCTGTAATGCTGCTGCAGATAAGTTTTAATTGTACCTGTATCTCACTGCACTTTGCATATGACAATAAACTGACTTGACGTGAAGATAAATGTTGCAATATAACATCTTACTTCTGAAATTTCTGTTTCTTTCTCAGAAGATATTAATACCAAAAAGATGTGAACTGCTTCCCTTGACAAACAGTTACCAGAGAGGGTAAGCAAATCCATCAGAAAGCAATGGAAGAGTGTCACAAAGGTTCAGGAAGTTGGAGTAAACTACAATCTGTTATATGACCTGAGGGCAGCATAAAATGGAGACATCGAGAGGCAGCAGAATGTTTATTCAGCCTTTGTAAACTAGAGCAGATGAAATGCAGTCAACTGTTATTCAAGCACATTTGTAGGAAAACGAAAAAAATAGTTGGTTAATCAGGGACTTTACTTAGCCTTTGGTGTTTTTATAACATTCTGAGGAGGATGGATACCTGCTGTGAGATATGTCCAATAATGGCCAAAAAACCTATGAAGCCATGCAGTGGAACCAGCACACAGCTGAACAACACAAAGACATTCCCGTTAGAGACCTTACTGGAAATAAAACGGGAGCATTTAAAAGCAGGTCGCAAAATGGACCAATCAATTTGGTCAAATCAGATTTGTCCAGGATGTACTTGCTTGGATCATGTATCTAATTTGTTTGATGTGTGGGATTTGCAATTGTCACAATCAATGAATAAACTGTTTCAAGTGTGTTTTTCACAGCAACTTAGTTTGGTTTAGAGATGCAGCACAGAAACAGGCCCTTCGGCCCATTGAGTCTGTGCTGACCAGAGATCCCCACACATTAACGCTATTCTAAACACACTAGGGACAATTTTACATGTACACATTTTTTTCCAAAGTCAATTAACCTACAAACCTGTACATCTATGGAGTACGGGACGAAACTGAAGATCTTGGAGAAAACCCACACAGGTCACGGGGAGAACATACAAACTCCCTACAAACAAGCACCTGTAGTCAGGATCGAAACCGCGTCTCTGGCGCTGTAAGGCAGCAACTCTACCGCTGAGCCACCGTGCCGCCCCTATGAAACAATGAAATTATGAAATATTTTAAAATTTGACATTATTGCACTGTCATCTTATTTCTCCATCCATCATTTTATAGATAGTGGGCTACACTGAGTCTGTTTATCACAACCAGTTCCTCCGTTAATCCATACAAGTCATAGCTGCATTTGGAAATATTGGAGCTATGTAATTTGTCTGTATTTTAGTGCAATTAAGACACACTTGATGTATTTTATTTGGGTTATGAACTGTGGTAAAGGAATGGAACATTAGTCTACGCAGATCAATGGGGTTTAAATTATTTGCCTAATTTGCCAACCTTTTACATTCCATGCGTCAATTTCTTCATGCACTAGTTCACGCGTCAAACAACACCCACTCATACCCACCCACTCACACCACTCACTCACACCACTCACTCACACAGTCACTCTCTCACATACACAGCCACTCACGCACACCCACTCACACACACAGCCACTCACACACACAGCCACTCACACACACAGCCACTCACACACACAGCCACTCACACACACACAGCCACTCACACACACAGCCACTCACACACACAGCCACTCACACACACAGCCACTCACACACACAGCCACTCACACACACAGCCACTCACACACACCCACTCCAGACTGCTCCCTCCACCGGCATTCCTCGACTCGACCGACCGCAGAACCAGAGCTCCACCGCAGGTCCGCGGCACTGCCTGCCCGATCACCACTAGGCCGAGATGGCCACCACAAGAAGCAGCAATAACATCCACCGCCTCTCCGACTGTCACTGCCTTCCTGGCCAAACCCAGGCCTGGACCATCCAAACTACCGCTGTCGTCGACTCTCACCACCTTCCCGGGCGGGCGCACTGTCGCAGTCGCCGACCTCCACCGTCTCCCCGGACATCGATGCTGCTGCCACCGAGTCTGCTGACCCATATCCCTACTCACGGGCCTCCACCAGTGACTCCGCTGGCCCTCGCCTCTTCACCGGCCACACACCAGCGGGCCAGAGACGACACTCACTTCACCAGAGTTCCAGGAGCAGCACTAGGCCCACAATCTCCATCCTCCACGATGCCGACAGCACGTGGTCTGACTCTGCTACAGAGCGACCTCGGCAGGCCATTGTCTGTCGCTTCGCCAAGTCGGCATGTAATTATTCTGCTGTCCACCTGAAATCTTAAATCCGCCCCAGGTTGAAGAGCACTGGGGGAATATTTGCACGAGTAGGCTTTCTTTTTTATCATTATCACTGGGGAATGCGCCACTTTTGGTGCATGCCCCACCCCTGGCCTAATACAACAGGGTGACAATCACTTGGGATAAAGCAAGGTGAAGTTAAAAGATACTTCCAGTATTGCCCGAGTGTACAGGAGCTCCTAGCTTCTATTGATATATTATTTTAAGAAAGACTGTTTGTAGAACATTCCCCCACCAATAATAATAGTACCAGATGTTAATGGATTTTATTAATACAATCTCAGTTCATAAAATTACATTGAGTTCCATTCAATAAAACAACAGAAAGCAAATAATAAGAAAATTACATTGTATCTGTGAGTTCATGTACTCTTTGAAACGTTCAGTTGAAGGTGCAATTCGGCAGATCAACTTGCCATTTCCACGCCAAAATTTTTGCCCATCTACAATAATTCCATTTGGGCTGCTGTAAATCCATGTCCTTTTATGCTTTGCCCATTTAACTTCATAATTGAAATTTATCAACCAAATATGTTTTGCAACATACTAGGAATTTGTAATGCCATCAAATACCAATAAAGAGCAACAAGACACTCAAATACATTTTTAACATGAACATCCACGACAGCGATTCCCCTACATTCTCACTGTGATGGAAGGCAAAAAAAGTTCAATCTTCTTCCCTTCTTTATTCTCCCATGGGGTTGGGGCACTTGAACATTCCATTGTCGGCAATCTTGGCTCCCACCAGAGCCGGATTTACCACTATGCTTCATAGGCTGAAGCCTAGGGCCTCGAAATCTAGGGGGCCTTCGACCAAGGGAGGACACCTGCCGTTCAACTCTGAGCGGGCCCCCCTCTCCATCTCTCTCTCCGTCTCCGCCCGACATCTGTATCCGTGTCTGGTCTGCTGGGTCTCCGCTCTCCGCCCGCTCCTCATCCGGTGGCACGGCAGGCTGCCTTGCACATGCGCACTGTTACGGCCAGCACATCCTCCTTCTGCACATGGGCACAACCACGGACAGCACATCAATGGCCGCCCTGCACATGCGCACTGCCACGGCAACTGGTCGGCGCTGGGCATTTTCTCCCTCGCTTTGAATTGTTGGAGATCTGGCTGCAATTGCTGTCCGGTCGCCGTCTCACCGCGACCGCTGAAAACCAACGCAGAATCACTCCCTGGAGCTGGAGTAACTCTGGCTTCTGGTTTCCTGATTCTCCAAAAATATTCTAAATGTAATTTAAACTGGTGGTGGTGAAGGGTCCATCACCAAACTCGGAACGATAAGAACCTATTGCATTTTATATGTTTATTTATTGTGTATATATATGGTCTATGGTATATAAACACACTGAACTTTAATCTCCTGTTCTGTATTATGTTTACATATTCTGTTGTGCTGCAGCAAGCAAGAATTTCATTGTACTATCTGGGGCACATGACAATAAAACTCTCTTGTCTCTTGACTTGGACTTAAGCAAAAAAGAATCTTGGGGGAAAAAAGAGCTAACTTGAATTTAGTTGCGTTCAAGAAGGAACTGCAGATGCTGGAAGATCGAAGGTACACAAAATTGCTGGAGAAACTCAGCGGGCGCAGCAGCATCTATGGAGCGAAGGAAATAGGCCACAAAATTGCTGGAGAAACTCAGCAGGTCACAAAATTGCTGGAGCAACTCAGCGGGTCACAAAATTTAGTTGCGTCTGGTTGGGTAATTATGGTAGGTTGAAGACTATTCCATGCTTTAATTGTGCGGGGGAACTCCCTGGAGCAGCCAGCAACTCTGGATAGAAGAAATTGGGTGACGTTTCAGGTAGAGACCCTTCTTTAGACTCCCTCTGGTTTTAGTGTTTTTGGTTTAATTGAAAGATTCAACGTGGAAACTGGCCCTTTGGCCCACCGAGTCCACGCCGATCACCCGTACACCAGTTCTATCCCACACATTAGCGGAGTAAGTCAAGAGTCAAAAGTATTTTATTCTCTCACGTCCCAGTTAGAACAATGAAATCCTTACTTGCAGCAGCACAACAGAGCATGTAAACATAGTACACTGTAAACAATGTTATAAATGAGAAAACAAAACGGGTTATATTTATATTTGAATATATAACTATATAAATATAAATATAAACATAAATATATATATATATATGTGTGTGTGTGTGTGTGTGTGTGTGTGTGTGTGTGTGTGTGTGTGTGTGTGTGTGTGTGTGTGTGTGTGTGTGTGTGTGTGTGTGTGTGTGTGTGTGTGTGTGTGTGTGTGTGTAATATAATATATAATACACACACACACACACACACGATTTCCCTCCCGGGATTAATAAAGTTCTATCGTATAGTATTGTGTGTATAGGAAGGAACTTCAGATTCTGGTTTAAACTGAAGATAGACACAAAAAGCTGGAGTGACTCAACAGGTCAGACAGAATCTCTGGACAAAAGGAAAATATTATGTTTTGGAGGTTGGGTCTGAAATAGGTTCCTGCACACTTTTGGAATGTGGAAGGAAACAAGAGCACCCGGAGAAAACCCGTGCGATCAAAGGGAAAAGGAGCAAACTCCATACAGACAGCACCCATATTCAGGATCAATTCTGGGTCTCTGGCACTTCTAGGCAGCAACTTTATGACCAATGTACTGCCCCATAGTCTTGTACTGAATTAAAACATACAGTAGCTGTAAAGGAGGACATAGCGTCACTTGGAGATTTAAAACATAAAATTAATATTTTCATTTTTTTAGTCACCAAAGTTATCAATGTATAATTTTGTGTGTGTTGGAAAACAAAATATATAGTGGCACAGCTGGTAGACTTGCTACCTCATATGCCAGAGATCTGTGTTCGATCCTGTCCTCGGGCACTGTCTGTGTTGAATTTGCACAGTCTTCCTGCAAGCTTGTGGGTTTCCTCCCACATCGCAAAGATGCATTGGCTTTGTAGGTTAACTTCTCTCTGTAAAATTGTCCCTAATGTGTAGGGAGTGGGTGAGGAAATTGGGATAACAGAACTTGTGTTATGGGTATATGGGTGGACAAAAATGATGGAGAAACTCAGCAGGTGAGGCAGCATCTATGGAGCGAAGGAAATAGGCGACGTTTCGGGTCAAGACCCTTCTTCAGACTGATGTGAGGCTGGGGGGGAAGGGAAAAAGAAAGGAAGGGGCAGAGACAGTGGGCTAAGGGACAGCTGGGAAGGGGAGGAGAAAGCAGGGACTACCTGAAATTGGAGAAGTCAATGTTCATACCACTGGGGTGTAAACTGCCCTAGCGAAATATGAGGTGCTGCTCCCCCAATTTGCGGTGGACCTCACTCTGGCCACCGCGATCAGGTTGGTTATTGTGAACCGAGCGGAGGTGTTGGGCGAAGCGATCGCCAAGCCTACGCTTGGTCTCACCGATGTAGAGCAGCTGACACCTAGAGCAGCGGATGCAATAGATGAGGTTGAAGGAGGTGCAGGTGAGCCTCTGCCACACCTGGAAAGACTGCTTGGGTCCTTGAATGGAGTCAAGGGGGAAGGTAAAGCGACAAATGCAGCATTTCCTGCAGTTGCAAGGGAAAGTGCCAAGAGAGGGGATGGTTTGGGTGGGAAGGGACAAGTTGACCAAGGAGCGGTCTCTGCAGAAAGCCAACAGGGGAGGAGATGGGAAGATGTGGCCAGTGGTGATATTCACATTGGTAGACAAAAAAGCTGGAGAAAATCAGCGAGTAAGGCAGAATCTATGGAGCGAAGGAATAGGTGACGTTTCGGGTCGAGACCCTTCTTCAGATTGATGTCTGGAGGCGGACACAAAAAAGAAATGAAGAGGTGAGGATAGTAGGCTGTGGGAGAGCTGGGAATGATAGGGGAAGGAGGGAGAAAGCAAGGACTAGCTGAAATTAGAGAAGCCAATATTCATACCGCTGGGATGTAAACTACCCAAGCTAATTTGAGATGCTGCTCCTCCAATATGCGGTGGACCTCACTCTGGCCATCGAGGAGGCCCAGGACAGAAAGGTTGGATTCAGAATGGGAGGGGGAGTTGAAGTGTTGAGCCACCGGGAGATCAGGTTGGTTATTGCAAACTGAGTGGAGGAGCTGTGCGATCCGTATTAAATGACCACCTAAACTGTCATTTGGCAACTTAAAAAGCTGCCAAAATTGCCCGGCTAACAACAAAGAAAAAAAATTAAGTGAGAGCCCTGCAAGGTGTATAATATTTTTGACACTGTAATAGGCCTTTCTTACATATGCTGTCACAACACATTGTAGTCTCTAAACAACCCTCCAGTAATTTTCCTTGCCCTCCATTTCAGAATAATAGTGTTTTAAGCCGATAACTCGACACTAGCACAGGCAATAAATAAATAAATAAAAGTGCAGCTTTCCAGACCCTTATCTCATTGGCCATGCTCGGCTACAAATCGGTGTCAATCTGGTGGACCATCTTCCTCTAGTTGTGGTGGTGCGGGATTGGGAGGGGCCTCACAAGTGGAACAGCCAAGGGCCTCTCTTCATCTAAATCCGGCCCTGGTTCCCACAGCCGGCAGTCGAGCTCTCCTCGTCGGGGCGATCCAATTCCCGCATCGAGGGTATCTCAGCTCCCCCGCACTGGGCAACCAGACCCCGGGTCGGGGCTGGTCGAACCTAGTGTGGCTTGGAGCTTCCCGACATCAGTCTCTACCCGAGACGGCGAGCTCCTCGATATTGAAATACGCAGGTCACGGTTGGATCGTCGATCCCAGGCAAGGGATCGCAGGCTCTGATGGTAAGTCCATGGCCCCATGGTGGGGCTTAAAGTCAGTCTGTCTAAACATCTCTTAAATGTGGTGATTGTATCTGGCTCCAATACCTTCTCTGGCAGTGAGGACCATATATCCACCATTGTCAGTGTAAAGCAATTAATTCCCCTCAAATCTCCTTTAAACTCCTAAAAGTGATTTCCTCCCATGGTTCTCAACCATAGGAAAAACATTCTGACTATCTGCCACACGTCTGCCTCTTATAATTTAATGCACATCTATCACGTTGCCTGCAGCCAGACTTCTCTGCTGGATAAATAAATCAATTTCTCCACAATGCCTGCCACAGCCTGGTGAATCTCCTCTACACTCTCTCAAGCACAACTACATCCTTCCTATAGTGTGGTGAAACAGATTGCACATAATCTTCCAATTGTGGTTCAATTAGTGTTCTGCAACGCTGTTACATGGTGTCCCATCTTTTATCCTTGAGGGCAAGCACAACAAAAGCCCTTTTCACCACCAAAGCCGTCGCATTCAAGGAATATGGACTAAAACCCTAACGTGTCCCAGTTTATCAACATTCCTTAACACCGTACCATTTACTGTATCTGCCCTATTGCCATTTGACTTCCCAAAATCTATCTTTTCCAAATTTTGAGGATTAAATTCCATCTGCCAAAGTTCCACCCATCTTTCCTTCTGAAGCACACCTTGCTATATTCTAAGACAATCTTCGTCAAAATCCCAGACATTAGCAACTTCAATATCATCGGTATCCAGTTCTTTGTTTTTTAATTGGTGGGTGGATTTTGAGTTATTTGCTTGAGCTATTCAACATTTCTTGCATATGCATAATTTTTTTTAGCTTAAATATTCCTTCGGTGATTTCAATTAAGCTCTACATGCTTTTTAACTTCTTAATGATACTGTTTCTAGAGATGAATTCTGCCTTCTCACTTACAAAATGTTATGTGACATGCATGCATATATTTAACTCAAATTCCTATTTTACTTCGGAGTCACGAGAGTGATTCCGTGAAGAACCCGTTCAGCACGAATGCGCGGCATAACTTCCAGCAGAGCAACAGCGGCAAGCGGGAGTCGGGCTCTCCCGCTATGGAGGTGAAAGAACGGACCGTCAGGTAAGCTGACATCGGTTTTCCTTCACAGGGAGCCTTCTGCTGTCCGGCAGAGAAGAAAGGCTCTGCAACAAACCTGTCCCCCGCTCGACTCCACGGAGGAGCGTCCATCTGGGGGGGGGGGGGCAGCAACAGAACAGACCTGTCCCCCGCTCGACTCCACGGAGGAGCGTTCCATCTGGAGGGAGCAGCAACAAGGTGGCAGGACCACTTACCCGGCGCTCCGCTATCCTGACACCGCGCCGAGCCCAGCCACGCTAGCGCCTAAGCTGCGGGCTGGAAGTAACGTCATGGAGGCGTCTGGCCGGTGGCTCCGACTTATCGGACGGGACGTCTTTCCGCCCGCACGGGAGGAAAGACCGCCACCTGCACAGACCTGCCCCCCCCGCTCGACTCCACGGAGGAGCGTTTCATCTCGCGGGGGCAGCAACAAGGCGGTAGGACCGCTTACCGGGCGGTCCGCTACCCCGACACCGTGACCGAGCACAGCCCCGCTAGTGCCTGAGCAGCGGGCTGGATGTAAAAGCCAAGGAAGAGGCTTTCCGGCCGGTGGCTCTGACTTATCGGACGGGGACGTCTCTCCACCCAGGCGGGAGAGAGGCAGCTGCCTGAGCAGCATGGAGCGGCACTTGGAGCAGGAGCTCCAGCGAGGTGCACCCCAGGAGGGGAGCTCTCGCAGAGGGGGTTAGGCACTCCCTCCACAGTGCCTTGTGTACTGTTCATTGCTTCCTCCTTTCCAGAGGATGGCTTTGGTGTCCAGGACTGGGCTGGTCAAGAACAGGGGCAATGGCTGAAGATCTCGGGAGTATGCAAGGGGTGCAGGAACAGGAAGAGCTGTTAGGTGTGGTATGTGGTGGACAGCTACGTTGAAACCCCACGTGCAGGAGGCGTTAAAAGCCTGACGACAGCCATCACATCGTTTTTTCCTCGTTCCATGGACAAATACGGAGATGACCACAACCTTCGTAAACAAGTCATAAGACCCCAGCCATTGAGCCAGACCCACTGTTCTGTGGCAAAAACCTCACAAAGCACATGAAGGACATGCAAGAGGTTTTACAAAACTTTCAGCTCATGAGGGCAGGGCCGGGACGAGTAACCAAAAACAGTAATTCCTATGCAGCAGCACCCCATCGCATCCATCAGTCAACGTCTATCATATCGGACTGATGAAAGCTTGGGGTCCGCATCTATCACCGAAAGTCTTCTTTAGACCAGGGCCCAGAGCGGACCCCATGGAAAATGTGCCACCCCCCAACATCACCGCCACGTCAGATGACATGCAACACTCGTTGGACCAGCAGGAAACAGAAGAATACCCATGACCATGGAGGTAGGTGGGTCTGGTTCCTACCAGTATATAGACCATACCAACACATGGGAGTCTATCACGAGTGATCAGTATATACTCAATGGCATTAGTCAATACAATTCATACTAGAAAAATTGCCACCAGGTCAACATTCACCCCAGAGGGTATTTTTACCTTCTCCGTTAAAGAAACAAGAGGGACAAGCTGAACTGGTGAGACTAATTACAAAGGGTTTCATGGGGAAACCTGAACCCTTGCAATTCGTATCAAATATATTCACTAAACCCTAAAAAGATGGCGGATGTCCCATCATCATTGGCTTAACTTCACTAAATATGTTTGTTAAGTATATACATTTCAAAATGGAACCGGTTGTTACTGCCAAACAACTAAATTCCAAAGGATACTTCATGGCATGCATTCATCTTAAAGATGTTTACCACTTAGTACCATTCACAAGGATCATCGCAGATATCTGAAATTTAACTGGATGGGGCAGCTATAGCAGTTTAAAGTGTTACCCAATGGGCTCACATCAGCCCAAGAGTGTCACCCAGACACTAAAACCAGCTCTGGCAATATTCAGAAGACAAAAACATATTGTCATGGCATTTCTTGATGATATCCTAAATGGTAGGCAAGACCATGAATTTGACTATGTTAGCTGTTCAGCTACCAAAGCTGTTCAGCTACCAAACAGTTATTCAAAATCCTTACATCCAGATAAATCTAAGTTGAAGCCATCCTCTATCACGGACTACTTGGGCTTCACAATTAATTCAGTCTACGCGACTGTAACATTGTCAAGAGACACATAGTTGAATTGGCACAATCGTGCAACAATTTAATGGTCAACAAACTACCAACTACTCGACAAGTAACAGAGTAATTGGGATAATGGTAGCAGCATTTCCAGCTACATAATTCGGACCTTTGTACCAAAAACAACATACAGGTCATTATGATCGTTCATGAAGTTACCCATTGAAGTAATATCAGAACTACAGTGGTGGGCAAAAAACGTTTGACATAGGTTCAGCCTATTATCATCACTAACCCTACATCAGTTATCCAAACAGATGCCAGTGCTCAGGACTGGGGACCACCTAACCCTATATCCAGCACAAGTAGTAGATGGACTAACCCAGAATCATCGTTACCACTTACACTGGGCATTAATTATCTAGAGGTGTTTGGGTTACTTTTTTATGGTTTAAAAGCATATGCATAAATATGCATCACTTGCATGTACGGTTATAAAATAGATAATACTATGGTGGTGGCCTACATTAAAATTGGTATCATGCGACAAGTTGCTCGATACAATTTGGCAATGGTGTGTCCAAAGACATATTTGGCTATCAGTAACTTACCTACCAGGTAATCTAAATACAGTGGCAGACACCAGATCACGTAAATTTAATGACAACATGGAATGGATGTTAAAACCCCAAAAATATATATTTTTCACAAAAGTTATCAAGCAATATGGCATGCTAGATATCGATTTATTTGCATCTAGACTAAATCACCAGGTACATATGTATGTCGCTTGGGAACCAGACCCTGAGGCAGCAGCGGTAGATGCGTTCGCGCTGGATTGGGGAAATTGTTCTTCTATTCATTTCCTCCCTTCTGCCTCATCAGTCGGGGGCTACGCACAGTACAAATGGACTCTGCTTCAGGTATTTTGATAGTACCCGACTGGCCTACACAGCCATGGTTCCCAATACTCCATGACATGGTTGTTGGAACTCTGATGGTATTCCCCAATGACCCAGAGTTATTAACACCCAGTGTTGGGCACAAGCCACCCGTGCCATGAGAAAATCAAACTCCTGGGTTGCAGATGCTGCACAAACCACTTCTGGGACTGGGATTATCATAACAAACCGTCGACACCATGTCAGCATCCCTCTGAACATCCACTAAAAAACAGCACTTGTCCAGCATCAAAAAATGGGAGAAGGACTGCTTGGATACGGGGACCACCTACTCAACCGCTACAGTTACCAACGTACTGGAATTCCTGGCGAACCTTCATCACGATGAAGGACTTCAGCTACAGATCCATCAACACAGCTAGAATTGCCCTGCCTGTCTATTTAAAACCAGCTCCAGGACAACAGGCCATGGGGTCTCACCAACTGGTGGTCAAACTAATGAAGGGCATTTACAACTCTAACCCCTAGACCAAGGTACACCCATATATGGGATGTCAGTGTGGTCCTGACATACCTCAGGGGATGCCTACCAGCCAGATCCCTCAACCTGAAACCATCTATGCTCAAAACACTCATGTTGATGGCACTTGTAGCTGCACAGAGGGTCCAGTCACTACATCTATTGCGACTGGACACCATGCTCACATCTCCAGACCAGATCTCTGTTGTTATCCAGGGAATGATCAAACAGAGCAGACCAGGAACATCTAATCCAGTTGTGGAATTCCGGGCTTACCCGCCAGAAACACGGTTATGTGCCATGACCCACCTACTATCCTACATAGACACAACCAAAATATTCGAGGGAAATGAAAAGCCTTGTGGGTCAGTCATAAAAAAAACGTATAGTCGGGTGCGAGCCATTTCGAGATGGCTCAAGCAGGTGATAAAAGCTGCTGGGATAAAAACGAACATGTACAAAGTTCATTCCACCAGGGAGCATCCACGTCGATGGCCAAAAGAATGGACGTGCCTATAAACCACATCCTGGCTACAGCAGGATGGTGGGGGGATAGACCGTTCAGAAATTTTATAATAAGCCATTGGTAAAACCTGTTTTATTTGCAGGAAAGATTTTACAGACTGAAAATATTTAATTTAAGCCCAGGGGAGCAATTTAATTTCTTTGTTGTTATTGTCAAAAAATACCATTGTGTTTTTCTACAAACAGATTCATTGGTTGATTATGATAACACACTTCCTCCCTCAAAGACTTCGGCAGTGATGTAGTAATAACTGTTACACGGTTTGAAATCACAGAGCTTTGAAATCTTCACGGAATCACTCACGTGACTCCGAAGTAAAATAGTAAGATTAAACGAGAACTTACCAGTTTGAAGTTTGATCTGTATTTTATGAGGAGTTACGATGAGGGATTACGTGCCCGCCGCTCCCACCCTCAATTATATGGGTCAAGTTCATAAACTGATGTCTCCTTATCTTTACTATGTTTACTTCAATAACTGTGTCTATCTGTGATTCCACACCGCTGCTTTGAAGTATGCCGCGCATGCGTGCTGAACGGGTTCTTCACGTAATCCCTCATCGTAACTCCTCATAAAATACAGATCAAACTTCAAACTGGTAAATTCTCGTTTAATCTTACTATTAAATGTCATATCTGTAACTTGCAATGGGGTTTATTATAATATTTAAATAGCATAGTTAAATGCTTCTCTGATTGTACAAAATATGTATTCACTTCCAGTACTGAATTCCTGAACCAAGTCTAGATGTTAAATATAAAACCCTGATTCAACCTAATATTCCTGCTTAATTTCCCATTTTGTTTTTAAAACCCACTGTACAGATCAGTGTTATATCAAAACAGGAGACACAAGTGCACAAGCAATTTTACCCATTCCTGCAATATTGATTACCCTTTTTTCATATTCTGGTCTTGTTGAGGTCGGCACAGTGGCGCAGCGGTAGAGTTGCTGCCTTACACCGCTTACAGCGCCAGACACCTGGGTTTGATCCTGGCTACGGGTGCTTGTCTGTACGGAATTTGTATGTTCTCCCCGTGACCTGCGTGGGTATTCTCTGAAGATTTTAGTTTCCTCCCACATTCCAAAGGCATACAGGTTTGTCGGTTAATTGGCTTGGTATAAATGCAACAATTGTCCCTAGTGTGTGTAGGGTAGTGTTAATGTGCGGACATCACTGGTCGGTGCGGACTCGGTGGGGCGAAGGGTCTGTTCTGCGCTGTCTCTCTAAATTAAACTAAACTAAATTAAATTACAATGGTCAGTAATCAAAGGATTTTGCCAGCATGCTTCTTTTCTGTGTCAAATTGTGTGTGATCTCATCTGAACAAAACCCGTTCTTGGTAAAGCATTTCCACCTCTCTCCAGATTCTTACTCGTTCTCTGGATTTTACTAACATGCATAGCCAGAAATGCCATTATCTACAAAAATGCAGAGTGAATGCTGTGTGCTGTTCACATTCACGTTACTTAGTTTGGAAATTCGGCGAAGAATGCCAATTGGCATTATATTTCTCACAAGGTTTCTTCTCGGTGAAAACTGGACAAATGGACAAGTATTCAGTTAACAGATATTTGCATATCTTGGGTATGCACTTCGGAGTGGCGGCGCGGCTCTGGCTGCAGCGGCTCACCGGCAGTCCCGTTTGTTTTGTGTTTTTTGTGTTGTTTATTTTGTTTTGGTTAGTCTAGTTTTTGGTTTTTAGTTTCTGTTTTGGGGGGGGGGGGTTGAAACGGGGTTTGCTGTCTCTCCCTGTGGGGGAATGCAACCTTTTTGTCGTATTCCCCTTCTCTGCCTCCGTCTACGCTGAGGCCTAATGGAGCTGACGACCTCGAGGCTCCGGAGGCAGAGCCCGTCAGGACTCGCCCTGAGCTCGGTCCCATGAGGGTGGTCGGGCTCAGAGCTGGTAGAGGTTGGGACGCTCCCGTGAGGGCTGACAGGCTGGAACGAGGCTCCCGTCGGAGCGGCCGAGCTCGGGGAGGTGCGGCGCTCGCAGCCCGAGGGAGGTTCGGCGCCCATGTCGGGGCGGCCCGGCCCGGGGAAGAAGCGACGCCCAAGTCGGGGCAGCCCGGCTAGAGGGAGAAGCGACGCCCATGTCGGGGCGGCCCGGACAGAGGGAGAAGCGACGCCCAAGTCGGGGCAGCCCGGCCCGTGGAAGAAGCGACGCCCATGTCGGGGCAGCCCGGCTAGAGGGAGAAGCGACCCCAAGTCGGGGCAGCCCGGACAGAGGGAGAAGCGACGCCCAAGTCGGGGCGGCCCGGTCCGACATGGGCTGAAGACTGCGATACTCACGTGAGGGTGGCTGGGATGGTGTTCTGGCGGTGGTGGCCTGAGTCCGGTGTTCGGCCGTGGGCCAGCGGCTGCATCTGCAGGACTGGTGGGCGACAGCTTCACCCACACCGGGCCGCGGTGTTTGAGCCGCGGGACTGATTTATAACATCGCCCGGGGGGTATCGCCTCAGCGCAGAGGGAGAAGAGGAGGGAAGAGACTGCAGACCTAAGACTTTTGCCTCCATCACAGTGAGGAGATGCTGGGTGAACTCACTGTGGTGGATGTTAATATGTGTTTATTGTTGTTTTTATCGTATTATATGTATGACTGCTGCAATTTTGTTCAGACTTCGGTCTATCTATCTATCAGGCTATCTATCTATCTATCTATCTATCTATCTATCTATCTATCTATCTATCTATCTATCTATCTATCTATCTATCTATCTATCTATCTATCTATCTATCTATCTATCTATCTATCTATCTATCTATCTATCTATCTATCTATCTAACAGGTGAGAGCTGTAAATCATTCCACATGCACCCATCAACCCCCTAGAGCAGACATGGTTGTAGAATCTACTTAAACAATCTAAAGCATGATCAGATGCAAAAAACCAAGGAATGAGTTAAAGGAGGCTCATAACATCATGTGGCTTCTTGTGTTGGTGCACTGGTAAATTGTGGAGCAGGGATGAACAGCAAGATATTTGTTGCTTATTCCGTTTGCCTATTCAGTTTGATATTACTGCATATGTAGACCTGCGTTCACAATGTTATCTGCATAGGTTGCTGAAGGGGCTCCCGCACACATTAAATATTGATGAAATGCAGTTTCATTCGATATGGCTACAAATGTGCAGTTCATTTGCATGAAAAGACAAGTCAGTGGCATTAACGTTTCTTTGCATAAACCATGCTTCTTTTTCTTCTTGTGTATTTGATCTTATTTGACTGTGCATGTCGGGTTGATTGCATTAGTCGAAACAGTGTGGACCACGTGAAAGTTGCAATCTTCCACCCCATAAACCATGCTGTCCTTTCCCTGAACAGCGTTCTCTTCTGATACATTAACCCTGCTTTTGAGTTGGAGAGGGAATCAGAACTCAGGTTTCTTAAATTCTCAAGATAAGCCAAATCGTCAATCGAATAAATGTTTGGGAATGTCCGGCCCCACCAAATCTACAGTTTGTGTTTTGGGTGACAGGTTTGGCCATTGAAGGCTCCAGCTAGTGATGTGTGTGCATGGGATGTTGTCAGCTGTTGTTTTGTTGGTAAAACCAGAGCAAGAGTCTTTAGTATCTGACACAGAAGAGAACTAGGAACCTAACATTTATAATTTTAAAACATTAATAATCCTTTGCTAATTAATTTTTTTCCAGAGGCATCAGAGGTTATGGGGAGAAGGCAGGAGAATGGGGTTAGGAGAGAAAGATGGAGCAATTTGAGAAGGAGAAGGTTAAATCGGAAATGTCAGTGATGCAGTTGAACAAAGGGGTCTATGAAGGCATGAGGGAGGAGCTGGCCAAGGTAGACTGGAAAAGGATCCTAGCAGGAATGACAGTGGAACAGCAATAGCAGACATTTCTGGGCACAATCCGGAAGACGCAGGATCATTTCATTCCAAAAAGGAAAAAAAAATCTAAGGGGAGCAGGAGGCAACTGTGGCTGACAAGACAAGTTAGGAATTGTCAAGTCAAACTGTAATGAAAGGTATTACCTGCCTCCAAGTTAAAGGGGGAGGAGTATTATGTATGTAATATAATTGGTGTTACCGGCGTCCAAGTTAAAGGGGGAGGAGTGTTAGGTATGGGATAATTAGGATAAGTAATTGGTGTCTTGTGATGTCTGGGGCAAGTACGCAGGAGCAAAAAAGACAAGGTGGCGTCCTGCAATAAAGAAGCTTGTATGATTCCTCCCGTGTCCAAGCCTTTATTCAAGACTGTTCAAAGCATCTGAATACACAACAATTGGCGACGAGGATAAAAGAACGAAGATAAGAACAAGGCCAGCAAGAAGAATCGAAAACAAAAGTTAAAAATAGAAGTAGTATTTGGAAACAAGTGGAACAGCACCAAGCCAAATGGTTTTGAATTGGCGCCAAAAAGAAAAAAAGGTAGGAACGGGAAGCAATAGCTCAGGGAAGAGCTAGGAAAACAAGCAGGGGCAGTAAGGGTCACCAAGCACGGTGTCAGCTTACCTGGAATGTATCCAGGGCTGTGAAGCCCACAGCGAAGCCCAAGCAGCAACCACAGACGTCGGGTGGGGGCCTAGTACCGTGAAGGCCACGGCCATGTCCAGAAAAGCCACTGACAAGAGGCTGAGTCTTCAGCCCAACTGGGAACAGTCAACTCGGTGGGGGGAGAAAGCAGAGAAAGCCCGGTCGGGAGCAGAGTCAGCCCGACCGTGAACAAAGAAGCGGAGATAAGCCGAGTTCCGCCCGGGGGTTTAAAAAAGTGCACACAGCGCCGGAAGCGAGGAAAAAGACGGAAGTTGACTTGCGGCTAAAAATTTGAACAGTATATTCTAAGAGTGTCCTAAAAACTGCCGCGATCGCCAGCGAAGGCATGCAGGACTGATTATCTACAGCACCCGATTGGCAGCCAGTTTTTCACCTGCTAAAAGACTAAACTGTTAAATACCTTAAGACCAACAACATCCAAATGCCTTCAAAGTAATGGCTGAAGCAATAAATCAAGTGAAACTGTCAATTAATTGCTGAATCTGCCAAAATAAAAGGAGAATAAAAAAATGGAAAATAAGTGGTTTGGTCATTGAGTGAAATCCAGTTCATCATTTCGGGGTGGATGAATCAGATCCCTTTCAAGCGGGGAATTTGCACTAAAACATTAGAAGAACCCACAGTGAAAAACTGCTGTAACCAGGAGATCTGGAAACCTGGAAAAGAGACAGTTAAGTCAAGACAAATCATGGCTGATGAAGTTACTGGAAAGTCAGCTGAGCAGCTCAAGGTGGAGAGGACAACAGCAAAACGGGCATTCTCTCGTCTTGTTAACAGCATCATTAGGAACCATAAAGAAATGTCTGAAGAGGAGCTCAGGAACAATTTCAACAAACTTATGCAGGATGCCGAAAAAGTCATTGAAGCCAATGACGATGTGGAGTCTGGACTCATTGCAGAGCTGGAGGCGGAGCTGGACACAGATGAGGAAGCTGTGTTAACCGAACAGCAAAAAGCCAACCTGGCAAAGACTGCAAAGGAGTGGGAGTCGAAACTAAAAGAGGTCAAAGGGCTCATCCAGGACACTCTATGGGCAAACTTTGGAAATGTTGAATTATCTACCTCACTACAGACAGCAGATGGTGCATGTGAACTTGCTGCTGCTCCCACACCATCAAATAGCAACCAAGAAGCATATGAATTCATGCTTAATCACCTGCAGAAACTGGTAGAGACTGCAAAGGAGACGTACAGTTGGTGGAAATGTTGGGTCCCTCTGGATGAGCACGAGAGCTTCCAGAAATACCTAAGAACACTCGCGCTTCTGGTCCCCAAGCTGGTTTCCAGGAAGGCTGACTTCATACAGGCAAGGATAAAGAAGGACGCTGAAGGATTAGCACAAACGGCGAATGCTTTCAATTATCCTTCACCTGCCATCAGACTGAGACCCACTGCCCTTCCTAAGTTTACAGGAAACAAGCGTGACTTTTATAGATGGAGGAAGGATTGGGAAGCTGCAAAAGCAAGGTGAACCCACTGGGTCAAATGAGGTGAAGAAGGTTCAATTGCTGGACAGTCTGGAGGACAAAATTACAAGAGACCTCTGCCTCACAAGTTATAACATTGCAGATGATATCTTTCGTGTCCTAGAGAACCGGTTTGGAAATCAAACAGCTATTGCTATTGAGATAGTGGAGGAGCTTCAGAGAATCCCACCTGTCAGAGGACATCAGCCACGTAAAATAGTGGAATTAATTCAAGCTGTGGAAAAGGCGCTTAAGGACTTGAGCGATCTCGGAGACACAGGCGCTATTAAAAATCCACTGATGACAAAATCAATTGAAACCAAGCTTCCAGAAACTCTCAAAAAGGAATGGCTGGGTTATGTAGCTGACAAGAAGAATGCTGTGGCACCAGAGAAACGGTTTGACAGTCTCTTGTCATTTCTCAAAGAGCAGGAGAACATATACGAACAGCTCGAGCAACTGAGGGACGAGGAGCCGAGTAGAAAGGAAACTCGGACTGAACCAAGACATGCCAGAACCAAGTCTACCAAGTCATGAAATGACCACACAAGTTGTGTAGTCTGTGGTTGTGTAGCAAGTTGTGTAGCATAAAAGAAAGCTGTACTTCTGCAAGCAGTTTCGAGGGCTGAAGCTGACAGAGAAAAGAGCTGCAGTAAAGAAGTTGGGAGCATGCAAAAAGTGTCTTGAAGTTCATGATGATAGTTCATACTGCAAACCTGCATATCTGTGTAAAAATCAAATCTGCAATGATGAACAGACTCCTGAGCATCATTATTATCTGTGCCCCAATTATGAGATGAGGAAAAGCAGTGTGGAACAGAGAAGGAGTAAATTTGGTCCAGAGGAAGGTAAAGGCAAAAAGAAATATACAGTGGACCAAGAGGAGCTTTACAGCAAACTTCCACCAGAGTTGGCAAAACAATGCCGAGATGTGTTCTCCAACACTGCATCAAGAGCCTTCAACACTGCAAAGCATCAGCCAAGCCTCCTAAAAGAAGGTTGACTGCACGAGTACCCAGTGATTATGATGCTTCTGGAGGTCGGAGCAAATGCTGGACAAAAGGTTGGGACATTCATTGACTTGGCTTCAGATACCAACTACATAACTCACAAGGCTGCGAGTAGACTGAACCTTAGGAGTGAAGGCATCACGCTTATTGTCCATGGAGTTGGGAGGGTGAAGGTCCACGTAGAGACGAGGCGCTATCTTCTAAAGATCCGAGTGAAGACTCCTAAGGGTACACTCAAGTTGCATCAGTTAGTTTGTTATGGATTGGACAGCATTGCAGATGTTCACAAACATGTGACACCACAGCAGCTGCAAAAGTTCTTTCCAGACATCCCACTTGAGGAACTTGTGAGACCAAAAGAGATACATTTGCTCATAAGCCATAGAGAAGGTCAGCTAGCGCCTCAGAGGATTAGAACTGTTGGAGATCTCATTCTGTGGGATGGACCACAGGGAAAGACTGTTGGAGGTTGTCATCCTGAGCTGTTTGAGAAGCTTACCATGTCAGCCCACATGTCCAAAACACACTTCGCAAGATCAATGAGAACAGCTGCTTTAAAGTATGAGGAGCTCACTGACGCAGTCCCTGAGGAACTTTCACCAAACGGACAGGTTGCCGTCAAATTCCAGAAGTTACGTACATCAACCGCCAATCGGGACTTCTTGGATTGGTTGAAGTGGGATAGCATTGGAGCAGCATGCGAGCCAAAGTGCGGGGGTTGCCGCTGTGGAAACTGCCAGCCAGACGGAAAAGAAATGACTCTTCCTGAAGAGAGAGAGCTCGAAGTGGTTAGGGAAGGCCTCACCCACGTAACAGGAGGCCGTCACAGTAAAGACCCACATTGGCATGCTAGCTATCCTTGGTTGGAAGACCCAGCTTCTCTACCAAATAATAAAAGGACAGTGGAAGCCACATTTCTCAGGATGGAGAGGCAGCTATCCAGAGAACCTGAATGGAAAAGTGCCTACACAGCTCAGGTGCACGACATGGTGGACCGAAAGGCTGCAATCAAATTGTCCGAAGACATGATTGCAAACTGGGGGGGACCAGTGTGGTATGCGAGTCACCTTATTGCTCCAAACCCCCACTCTGTCACGACCCCAGTGAGACTAGAGTGGAACAGCAGCCAAGGGTGCAATGGTGTCAGCTTAAATGATTTGCTGATGCAAGATCTAGACGTCCTCAACCAAATTTGCGCTGTCCTCCTCAGATTCAGAGGCGGAATCTACGCTGCTATGGGAGACATAAAGAAGGTTCTGGCGAGATTCCGAGGACGAGGAGCTGGGAGCGTATGCTATCACAAGAGTGAACATCGGGGACAAACCTGCGGGGTGCATTGCACAGTTAGCAATGCGTGAGACTGCTAATCTTCCTTCTTTTACCCACCTCAAGGATGAGCAGCAAGTACTCCAGAAAGACAGCTATGTTGACGACATCCTCACATCTCACAACAGCCTCGACCAGTTGAGAATCATCACGGCAAATGTGGAACGAATCCTGAAAACTGGTGGGTTTGAGCTCAAGCCTTGGGTTCTATCTGGCCAAAGTGGGAGGAAGGCGGACAGTGGATACTTTAAAGAAAAGCAAAACAAAAACCATGATCCTACCAAACCAAATGCATGATGATGATAACAAGGCACTTGGTCTGGGCTACATTGTTGAAGAGGACATGCTCCACGTTATGGTGGGAATCAATTTCTCCAAGAGAAAGAAAACGATGCGGCTTGGTCAAGGCCTTCTACAAGAGCAAATCAAAACTCACACGCCAAATCCCCTAACAAGAAGAGAGCTTCTCAGCCAGGTAGCAGGGCTATATGACCCCATCGACATAGTGGCTCCTGTTAAGCAAAAGGGAGCGATTCTAGTACGCAGAGCTTTCCTAGAAGCAAAATAGGGAAGCTGTTCAGTCAGAGACACATGGGACATGGCACTCTCAGATGGACTCAGGGAGGATGCAATTATGCTCTTTGAAGAGTATGTACAACTTGGAAAAGTCAAGTTCGTCAGGGCACTGACTCCCTCTTGCTCCGCAACTGAACCCTTGGGAATCACCATTTCTGACGGAAGTGAGCACACCTACGGGGCGGTGATGTACCTGAGATGGGATTCAGACCATGGCCCAATTGTCAGACTTGTGGAATCCAAGGCCAAGTTAACTCCCTTGGACCACAGAGGAGACACTGTTAAAGCAGAGATGTGCGGAGCAGTGTTCGCCTCACGCTTAAAGAAGTATTTTGAGCTACACAGTCGAATTCAAGTGGAGAAGTGGTATCATCTTGTGGATAGCCAAACAATCCTTGGTGCAATACAGTGAGAAAGCTACGGATTTCAGACATTCTTCGCCAATCGGATTGGAGAGATTCAAACAAGCACCAACATTCAGGACTGGCGGTGGATTCCTGGCCCACAAAACATCGCTGATGTAATCACCAGAGGGTGCCAGCCCTCAAGACCTTGATCAGTATTCGAAGTGGCAAAATGGACCGAAGTTCCTGGTGTTGCCTGTGAGTGAGTGGCCAATAAAATCATCTAAAGAACTGGCTGCCACTGCCAGAGAGAACATCGAAAAGTTACAGAAGAAAGCGTTTGTTGCAGCACTATCAAGAGCCAAAGTAGAGAAACAAGAACCGGAATCAACAAACCCAAAGAGACCACCTGCAGGGTCAGCTATTCAGAACCTTGTTGATGTCAAGCGGTTCAGCATTCTAACTCGACTGATCAAGACAGTTGCATGGATTTGGAGAGCAGCGAAGAGGTTTCTTGGCAAGGAAAAAGCTCTAAATGATCCAAAGTCGGAGGCCATCTCTTTGACAGGAGTCATTACAGTAAGAGAGCGAGAAAATGCTCTAAAAGACATGTTTTGAGCTGCGCAATTGGGCACAACAGATCAACTGGTAGCCTATAAAGACCAAGATTCTGGGCTGATGGTTTGTGGTGGCTGAGTGCAGAGCTTTGAAGAGGATAAAGTTGCTGTTCCCATCCTGCCCGTTGATGCCTGGGTGTCCATGCTGCTAGCTCGGGAGGCTCACAGGGAGAGTCATGTCAGAGTGTCTGGGACCTTCCTTAAAATGAGAGGAAAGGCTTGGGTCATAAAAGGAAGGAGAATTGCTCAAAAAGTCGTTGATCACTGCATAATCTGCAAGAAAGCAAAGCGTAAGAAATGTCAACAAGTAATGAGTGATCTGCCGCTTGAAATAACTGAACCTGCTGTTGCTTTTGAGTTTACAACAGTAGACCTCTTTGGACCCTACCACGTACACGATGATGTCAAGAAGAGGGTAAAACTCAAAGTCTGGGGAGTTGTCTTCTGCTGTATGGCCAGCAGAGCCATCCACACAGAGTTAGTCAACACCTTATCAAGTGAAGGGTTTCTGTTGGCTTATCAAAGATTCACAGCAATCCGTTGGCACCCCAAGAAGATCTGGTCAGATTCAGGTAGCTATTTTATTGGCGCAAAACCAGTCTTAGAGGAACTATATAGATTTTTGGACAACCTGGACAGAGCAGCTTTGGAGGAGAACGCAGCTAAAAATGGAACAGAGTGGATGTGGAAAATCCATCCTGCTGATTCTCCACACAGAAATGGCGCTGCAGAAGCTGCTGTGCGTATTGTGAAGAGAGCACTCCAAAGTTTTGGAAAAGAATCGTCACTCAGTTATAGTGAGTTTCAGACAGCTCTTTACATGGCAGCCAACCTGTCAAATGAACGTCCAATCGACGCCAGGATACAAAGCCGGGAAGACTGCGTTCAGTACATCAAACCAAATACTCTTCTGCTTGGCCGAGCATCTCAGTGCGGAGACATCAAGACTTTTGACTTTTCCAGCTACCCCTACAAAAGACTTAGAACAATGCAGTCAGAGGTGAACAAGTTTTGGAAGAGCTGGAGCCAACTCGCCGGTCCTACACTTGTTTATAAGGAGCAAGTGGAACACCACTCGGAGAAATGTCACTGCCGGAGACCAAATGCACTGAAGGGGCAATTCAAGCTGGGCAGAGTCGTCAGCTCCAATCCACACCGCAAAGGCATCGTGAGAGACGTTAATGTACGGATCTTTCCAAGTTACTCCATTCCTCTGACAAAGGCTTTGAAAGGAAGGGCAAGGCATTACACTCAGGGGAAGGAGAGGATCCAAGCCATGATTGTTCACAGGGATGTTAGGCGGCTGGTTGTCTTGCTTCCAGTAGAAGAACAAGACAGCAATGCATCAGGAGACTAAGTTCAAACCTAGACTTCAAAGTTTGACTTTAAAGCATCGATCTCCCAAGTGGTTCCATTGGAAGATCGAGTGGGAGGTGTCAAGTCAAACTGTAATGGAAGGTATTACCTGCCTCCAAGTTAAAGGGGGAGGAGTATTATGTATGTAATATAATTGGTGTTACCGGCCTCCAAGTTAAAGGGGGAGGAGTGTTAGGTATGGGATAATTAGGATAAGTAATTGGTGTCTTGTGATGTCTGGGGCAAGTACACAGGAGCAAAAAAGACAAGGTGGCGTCCTGCAGTAAAGAAGCTTGTATGATTCCTCCCGTGTCCGAGCCTTTATTCAAGACTGTTCAAAGCATCTGAATACACAACAATTGGTGACGAGGATAAAAGAACGAAGATAAGAACAAGGCCAGCAAGAAGAATCGAAAACAAAAGTTACAAATAGAAGTAGTATTTGGAAACAAGTGGAACAGCACCAAGCCAAATGGTTTTGAATTGGCGCCAAAAAGAAAAAAAGGTAGGAATGGGAAGCAATAGCTCAGGGAAGAGCTAGGAAAACAAGCAGGGGCAGTAAGGGTCACCAAGCATGGTGTCAGCTTAACTGGAATGTATCCAGGGCTGTGAAGCCCACAGCCAAGCCCAAGCAGCAGCCACAGACGTCGGGTGGGGGCCTAGTACCGTGAAGGCCACGGACATGTCCAGAAAAGCCACCGACAAGAGGCTGAGTCTTCAGCCCAACTGGGAACAGTCAAGTCGGTGGGGGGAGAAAGCAGAGAAAGCCCGGTCGGGAGCAGAGTCAGCCCGACCGTGAACAGAGAAGCGGAGATAAGCCGAGTTCCGCTCGGGGGTTTAAAAAATGGCACACTGCACCGGAAGCGAGAAAAAAGATGGAAGTGACTTGCGGCTAAAAACTTGAACATTATAATCTAAGAGACTGTCCTAACAACTGCCGCGATCGCCAGCGAAGGCATGCAGGACTGATTATCTACAGCACCCGATTGGCAGCCAGTTTTTCTCCAGCTAAAAGACTAAACTGTTAAATACCTTAAGACCTACAACATCCAAATGCCTTCAAAGTAATGGCTGAAGCAATAAATCAAGTGAAACTCTCAATTAATTGCTGAATCTGCCAAAATAGAAGGAGAATAAAAAATGGAAAATAAGTGGTTCGGTCATTGAGTGAAATCCAGTCCATCATTTCGGGGTGGATGAATCATATCCCTTTCAAGCGGGGAATCTGCACTAAAACATTAGAAGACTTGACAGGAATAGAATAAAACTAAAAGAAAAGATGTATAACACAAAAAAAGAGTAGCTGGAAGTCATAGGACTGGGGAACTTTCATTGGGCAACAGAAGGAAACAATACGGGCAATACGGGCTGAAAAGATGAAGTACGAGGGGAAGCTGACCGGGAATATAAATAAGGACAGTAAAAGCTTCTTTAGATATGTTCAGAAGAGTTGACTGGTACTTCGGATCTGTCTTCACTAAGGAAGACACAAATAATCTCCCAGAAGCACTGGAGGACAAAGGATCTAAGGGGATAGAGGAACTGAAAGAAATTTTCATCAGGCGAGAAATAGTATTCGGTAGGCTAATGGGACTGATGGATGATGAATCCCCTGGGCCTGGTGGTCTGCATCTCAGGGTCCTCAGGGAGGTGGCTCTAGAAATATTGGATGCATTGGTGATAATTTTCCAATGTTCAATAGATTCAGGATCAGTTCCTGTGGATAGGAGGGTAGCTAATGTTATCCCACTTTTCAAGAAAGGAACGAGAGAGAAAACGGGGAATTGCAGACCAGTTAGCCTGACTTTGGTTGTGGGAAAGAAGCTGGAGTCAGTTATTAAAGAGGTAATAATGGGGCATTTGGATAGCAGTAAAATGATTAGTCCAAGTCAGCATGGATTTATGAATGGAAAATCATGCTTGACTAATCTTCTGGAATTTTTTGAAGAGGTGACAAGTAAAATGGATGAAGGGGTGCCAGTGGATGTAGTGTATCAAGACTTTCAGAAAGCCTTTGATAAGTTCCCACATGGGAGACTGGTGACTAAAATTAGAGCAAATGGTATTGGAGGTAGGGTGTTGACGTGCATAGAAAATTGGTTAGCAGACAGGAAGAAAAGAGTAGGACTGAACGGGTCCATTTCAGAATCGCAGGCAGTGGTGAGTAGAGTGCCGCAAGGCTCGGTGTTGGGGCCGCAACAGTTTACCATATATGTTAATGATTTGGAAGAGGGAATTAGGAGCAACATTAGCAAGTTTGCGGATGACACAAAGCTGGGTGGCAGTGTGAACTGTGAAGAGGATGTTAGGAGGTTGCAGGGTGACCTGGACAGGTTGAGTGAGTGGGCAGATGCGTGGCTGATGCAGTATAACATAGATAAATGTGAGGTTATCCACTTTGGTGGCAAAAACAAGGGGGAAGATTATTATCTCAATGGGGTTAGGTTAGGTAAGGGGGAGTCCTGGGTGTCCTTGTACACCAGTCACCGAAAGTTAGCGTGCAGCTACAGCAGGCAGTGAAGTAAGCTAATGGAATGTTGACCTTAATAACACGAGGATTTCAGTATAGGAGTAAAGAGGTTCTCTGCAATTGTATAGGGCTCTGGTGAGACCACATCTGGAGTATTGTGTACAGTTTTTGTCTCCTAATATGAGGAAGGACATCTTTGTTATTGAGGCAGTGCAGCGTAGGTTCACGAGATTGATCCCTGGGATGGTGGGACTGTCATATGAGGAAAGATTGGGCGGTGGGCGGCGCGACTCTGGTCAGCAGCGGCCTCTGCAGTCTGTCCGCGTTTTATTATTTTCTGTCTGTGTTTAAATGTAGTTTTTGTTATTTTTTGTTGGGGTGTGTGTGTGGGGGGTGGGGGTGGGGTGGGAGGGGGGGGAAACTTTTTAAAATCTCTCCCTGCACTGGAGACCCGACCTTTTCTCGTCGGGTTTCCGTTGTCGTTGGGGCCGCAACGAGGAGCGGCCTCCAACAGGAAGAAGCCGGGGACTCTGGTGCTACGACTCACCGTCGCCGTCGCGGGGCTGGCCGAGTCCGGAGCGGGTGGAGCGGTGGAGGAGCGCTGCTGCTGCTACCGGAGAGTCGGAGGCTCCAATGGCAGGTCTGTGGACGGTGGCACCGGGAGCCCGTGGCTCCCTGGAGGGAGACCGCTTTTCAGGGCTCTCGCAACGGCGACTTCCCCCGCCCGAGTTGCGGGGTTGAAGAGCTCCTGGAGCAGGGCCTAACATCACTGCCCCGCGCGGCTTGGAATGGCCGCGGGACTCTGCGAGCGCACGCCGGGGGCTCTAACAGCAAGACCCGGTGTGCGACCTCGCACCATCCGGCGTGGCTTTAATGGCCGTGGGACAATCGCCATCGCCAGCCGGGGGCTTTGACTTTGACTCTGACATCGGGGGGGGGGAGAGTGCAGTGGAGAGATAAGTTTATTAGGCCTTCCATCACAGCGATGTGATGGATGTTTATGTAAATTATGTTGTGTCTTGGGTCTATGTGTTTGTAATGTATTGCTGCAGAAACGGCATTTCGTTTGGACCTCAAGGGGTCCAAATGACAATTAAATGTATCTTGTATCTTGTATCTTGTATCTTGATTGAAAAGACTAGGCTTGTATTCACTGGAGTTTAGAAGGATGAGGGGGATCTTTCAAAAACATATACAATTATAAAAGGACTGGACAAGCTAGATGCAGGAAAAATGTTCCCAATGTAGGGCGAGTCCAGAACCAGGGGGCACAGGCTTAGAATAAAGGGGAGGCCATTTAAGACTGAGGTGAGAAAACATGTTTTCACCCAGAGAATTGTGAATGTGTGGAATTTCATGCCACAGAGGGCAGTGGAGGCCAATTCACTGGATGGATTTAAGAGAGAGTTAGATAGAGCTCGAGGGGCTAGTGGAATCAAGGGATATGGGGAGAAGGCAGGCACGGGTTGTTGATTGGGGACTATCAGCCATGATCACAATGAATGGTGGTGCTGGCTCGAAGGGCCGAATGGCCTCCTCCTGCACTTATATTCTATGTTTCTATGTTTCTATCAGCCATGATTGAATGGCGGAATAGACTTGATGGGACGAATGGCCTAATTCTGCTCCTATCATTTATGACATGACATGGAAGGGGAGTTGAGTGACATAATGATAAGATGGCTTCATGAGGAAGCCATCACTGTTGCCCTGATTGAATTGAATTGAATTGAATAAATTTTATATGTCAAATATGTATACATCCAAGGAATTTGCCTTTGCTCGCAAGTAACAACAAGATATACTGTAGACAATTAAAATTAAAACATTACAATTTAACATGTGAAGAATGAAATAAAATACCAGAGCAAAAGGAGGCTACAGATTTTTGGTTATTAAGTAGAGCTACTGCTCGTGGGAAAAAGCTGTTTTTATGTCGCACTGTGGCAGTTTTGACTGTCAGGAGTTGCCTTCCAGAGGGAAGTGATTCAAAGAGTTTGTGGCCAGTGTGAGAGGGTGCAGTGTACATTTTGTCAATGGAGGGAACGTTGCAGCCAACAACCTTCTCTGCTGATCGGACAATTCGTTGCAGCCTCTGGATGTCGTGCTTTGTGGCTGAGCCAAACCAGTCCATGATGGAGAAGATGAGGGCAGACGCTATGATGGCAGTATAAAACTGGACCATTATTGCCTGTGGCAGATGGTGCTTCCTCTGCTGCATTCTTTGTTTGGCCTTTTTGACTGTGGAGTCAATGGTGGTCTCCCATTTAAGGTCCGTGGAGATGATGGTTACAAGGAACAGGGTTGTGTCATCTGCAGACTTGCGAAGCTTGACGGAGGAGACAGTGGAGGTGCAGTCGTTGAAGTAGAGAGAGTAGAGGAGAGGAGAGAGTATGCAGCCTTGCGGTGCTCCTATGCTGAGGGTTTGCGGGTCCGAGATGTGCTTTCCCAGCCTCACATGCTGCTTCCTGTCTGTCAGAAAGTTGGTGATCCACTGACTGAGGGGCCCAGGCACAGTCAACTGATCCGCCCTCTGGCTAATGTTGTTCTTGAGGATCAATAAGATTACTGAGATCTTTGCTAGATATTTAAAGAAGGATCCACAGCCTTTCTCCCAAATATTCCCGATCCCTTCTCCCATGTTGGGAGGCCATGGATATACATTTGACATCATTTTAAGGAGGAGGAAGCATTTAGAATCAGGTGCAACATACCTTCACTTCCACATGGACTCACTGCACCTTCACTTGGTTTCTGCCAGGCTTGGAGAGCTGAACTTTGAACAATGTCCACCAAGTGATATTTTTAATGTGAATAATTAAGAATAAATATGCTTGTTGTCCAGATACCTTCTTCTTCATATAACGGAAACAACACCTCTGTGTCTGTAGATGACAGTGCAAACAGCCATAATTTAGTGATTAAAGGGCCTGTTCCCCATGGGCCATCATTTACGTGACAGGCCGGTAGTGACGGTCGCGCGCATCATCGTGCGCCCGTACAGCCATCTGGAGCACGTGACGTCATTTGAAGATAGACACAAAATGCAGGAGTAACTCAGCGGGACCGGCAGCATCTCTGGAGAGATGGAATGGATGATGTTTCGGGTCAAGACTCTTTTTCAGTCTGAAAGAAGTGTCTTGACCCGAAACGTCAACCATTGTTTCTATCCAGAGATGCTGCCGGTCCTGCTTAGTTATCTCCAATCGTCTTGGCCCCGCTCTGGGAGGAGGAGTGTGGGCAGATCCGAATCCTCAACGGCCGTGAGCCCCAGGCCAAGCTCGGCGATCCTCCATGTCACTCCATGCGCCCGTCCCACGCTACTCACGTGCTACCCACGCGCTACCCATTCGCTACCCACGTGCTACCCGCATGCTACCCACAAGCTAGCAGGTCGCGTAAATGGCACGCGAAAGACAGCCAAGTGGGACAGGCCTTTAACTCGGTGGCATGGTGACGCAGCGGTAGAGTTGCTGCCTTACAGCTTTTGTAGCATCAGAGACCCAGGTTTGATCCCGACTATGCTCTCTGTAATGAGTTTTTACGTTCTCCCTGTGACCTACATGGGTTTCCTCCAAGATCCTCAGTTTCTCCCACATTCCAAAGTCATACAGGGTTATAGGTTATTTGGCTTGGGTTTGTATACTTGGTATAAGTGTAAATTGTCTCTAGTTTGTGTAGGCTTGTGTTAATGTGCTGGTTGGCGTGGACTCGGTGGGGCGAAGAGCCTGTTTTCGCGCTGTAACTCTGAACTGAACTGAATTGTAAGAAACCATTTTAAAAGCACTACCTTTTCAATGAACTGCTGGAGGAGATATTATCCTTGCATCTTGGAATGGAATTTGTACAAAATTGGATTTCATTGTTGGCTTCTTTTCCCCTCTTGCAAGTTGTATACCTTTTAGCTGGCACTTAAGGGCAGTCGAATTTTTCAAGTGACTTCTGGCGACTGTCACAGTCGTAGCAGGTCGGTGAAAAAGCGGCGACTGGACCCCCCTCCCCACGCCAATGTCTACGACAACCTACCACCTAGTAGACGCCTGACAACCGGCGACGAAATTGTTGTGATTTAGGATATCCACCTACAACCACACATACAACAACCTATGACCACACAGGCGACAACTTATGACAACCAAAGTCAATCTACGTCCACCCGCGACAAGCTACGACAAGCAGTCACCCTGTCGATGACAAATGAAGACAATTCAGTCGCCGGTACCTGTCGCCGGTTGACATAGGCTGATGTAGGTAGTTGCCAATGGAACGGACCAAAGACAGCAGCGGGCGACAACCAACGTCAGCTGGTGACAACCTACATCATCCAGGCAACAACCTACGACAGGAGAAGGCAAGCTACATCAAGCCCACAGTCGCCAAATTTTTTTTGAACATTTCAAAATCCAGCGACCCGAAAAAAGTTACAACTCTTTAGGCGACTTGAGCAGACTACTCACGACCATACGGGCATCACCCCGCCACCATGTGAAAACAGCCTAGTCGCCTGTAGTCACCGTAAAAATCACCTAAGTGGGACAGGGGCATTAATTCCCTTCCACATCCCACAAAACCGATGATGATATAGACTTCACTGCAAGCAAGCTTTCAGTTGTTAATTAGTTTACCAGATGTCAAAATATGCATCAGCAATTTGTCAGGAAATCGTGCGGCACAGTGGTGCAGCGGTAGAGTTGCTGCTTCACAGCGCTTGCAGCGCTGTCGACCTGGGTTTGATCCTGATACGAGTGTTGTCTGTATGGAGTTTCTACATTCTCCCCATGGATTGCGTACGTTTTCTCCAAGATCTTTGGTTCCCTGCCCCACACTCCACAGATGTATAGGTGTGTAGGTTAATTGGCTTGGTGTATGGGTAAATTGTCCTTAATGTGTGTAGAATAGTGTTAAGGGCCTGCCCCACTTGGGCATCACTTGCAAGTTATTTACGCAACATAACCTACACGTCATAATGCATGATACGCATGTCATTACGTGCATGTGATGCGCACATGGTGCACATTACGCACGCATGGTGCGTGGTGACGTAGGCAGTGATGCGCGGTCATGCATTGCGCCCAAGGATTTTGGGATGTACAAAATCTTCGCGCTCCATCTGCATGACACGCAAATGGCGCCCAAGTGGGACATGCCCTTTAATGTGTGGGGATTGCTGGGCAGGTGTGGACTCGGTGGACTGAAGAGCCTGTTTCGCACTGTATCTCTAAACTAAACTAAACTGTTCTAAACAAGGAGAAGGATATTAAATTATGTGAGGTCAGGGAAACTAGCAGACTAGCTATGGATACTATGAGTTTCAAAGAAAAAGAAGTACTGACACTTTTGAAAAATATAAAAGTGAATAAGTCTCCAGGTCCCAACAGGATATTCCCTAGGACATTGAGGGAAATTAGTGTAGAAATAGCCGGGGCTATGACTGAAATATTTCAAATGTCATTAGAAACGGGAATAGTCCCCGAGAATTGGCGTACTGCGCATGTTGTTCCATTGTTTAAAAAGGGTTCCAAGAGTAAACCTAGCAATTATAGACCTGTTAGTTTGACTTCAGTGGTGGGCAAATTAATGGAAAAGATACTTAGAGATAATATATATAAGCATCTCGATAAACAGGGTCTGATTAGGAACAGTCAACATGGATTTGTGCCTGGAAGGTCATGTTTGACTAATCTTCTTGAATTTTTTGAAGAGGTTACTAGGGAAATTGATGAGGGTAAAACAGTGGATGTTGTCTATATGGACTTTAGTAAGGCCTGTGACAAGGTTCCTCATGGAAGGTTGGTTAAGAAGGTTCAACTGTTGGGTATAAATGCAGGAGTAGCAAGATGGATTCAACAGTGGCTGAATGGGAGACGCCAGAGGGTAATGGTGGATGGCTGTTTGTCGGGTTGGAGGCAGGTGACTAGTGGGGTGCCTCAGGGATCTGTGTTGGGTCCTTTGTTGTTTGTCATGTACATCAATGATCTGGATGAATGTGTGGTAAATTGGATTAGTAAGTATGCAGATGATACCAAGATAGGGGATGTTGTGGATAATGAAGAGGATTTCCAAAGTCTGCAGAGTGATTTAGGCCATTTGGAAGAATGGGCTGAAAGATGGCAGATGGAGTTTAATGCTGATAAATGTGAGGTGCTACACCTTGGCAGGACAAATCAAAATAGGACGTACATGGTAAATGGTAGGGAATTGAAGAATACAGTTGAACAGAGGGATCTGGGAATAACTGTGCATAGTTCCTTGAAGGTGGAATCTCATATAGAGTTTTTGGTGGTAAAGAAAGCTTTTGGTATGCTAGCCTTTATAAATCAGAACATTGAGTATAGAAGCTGGGATGTAATGTTAAAATTGTACAAGGCATTGGTGAGACCAAATCTGGACTATGGTGTACAATTTTGGTCGCCCAATTATAGGAAGGATGTCAACAAAATAGAGAGAGTACAGAGGAGATTTACTAGAATGTTGCCTGGGTTTCAACAACTAAGTTACAGAGAAAGGTTGAATAAGTTAGGTCTTTATTCTCTGGTGCGCAGAAGGTTAAGGGGGGACTTGATAGAGGTCTTTAAAATGATGCGAGGGATAGACAGAGTTGATGTGGACAAGCTTTTCCCTTTGAGAATAGGGAAGATTCAAACAAGAGGACATGACTTCAGAATTAAGGGACAGAAGTTTAGGGGTAACATGAGGGGGAACTTCTTTACTCAGAGAATGGTAGCGGTGTGGAATGAGCTTCCAGTGGAAGTGGTGGAGGCAGGTTCGTTGGTATAATTTAAAAACAAATTGGATAAGCATATGAATGAGAAGGGAATGGAGGGTTATGGTATGAGTGCAGGCAGGTGGGACTTAGGGAAAATAATTGTTCGGCACAGACTTGTAGGGCCAAGATGGCCTGTTTCCGTGCTGTAATTGTTATATGGTTATATGGTTAAACTAAGAAGTTTGTAGTACGTTGGAAGGCTGTGCTAGTGTTTGGTGGGTGAGTTCATTCCGAGTTTTCAGTATTTCCACCCGGCCGAATCAAACACAACAGATACCATATGAAATTGAATATTTTGAGGTGCCATTCAATCGTGTTGGTATTTTTCAAGATGATTTATTGGAAATAGTGAAACCAACATTTTGACAATAAGTTTCAGGTAAATATAATTATTATTTTAATATTACCAGGATATGTGTCAATCAATATAGGCTGGACAATTATTATCACCAGCCTATAAATGCAGCAATAATATATTAATCAGATGTGGTGTTGTGCAGAAGTCATTAGCTAATTGAACATTATGCACTGAATTTACCTAAAGTGAATTGTCTTATCAGGTATCCATCAATGAACAGCTGCTGATCTATATCGCTGTCCAATGGTTCAAATAAAGGATTGTAGCGATCTAATGGAATGTCAAAAAAGTTTTCAATCTTACAAGGATTTGATTTAATTTTGCATCGAGCATTGGGTCATTTTATAGTCACTAAAAGTACAAAGTTACAATAGATGGTAAAGGAAATCCAATTTGCAAAAATAATGTTGAGGTACCACTACATCATCGAATAAGTCAGTGTTTGCTGTTTTCAACAAAGTAGCCTGGAAAATGGCTCATCATTTATTGTGCAGCATTTCTTCACTGCTTAAACATTGTTATCAAGTAGAATGAACAAAGCACTTCATCAGATTTGCAGGTCTTTAATGAACAAGCTATTCATTTTTTAATCTTACACACTCACGTAAAAATACCATTCTCAGTCCTATTGCCACAACTAGTGCTTATATGGCCAGTCTTCATATTATGAAATGAGCATTGACGCACTGGAGAAAATGTAAAGAAAAATATTGGAATTATACCAGAGCTGAAATCACAAATCAATCCAGATAATGCCAAGGAGAAAAGAATGAGAGATGGCCTAACAGAGATCATTAAAAAAAATTAAGAAGTGAAAAGAATAGATTTTAAGAAGATATTTTCTGTTTGGCACTGAGACTGAAACGTAGATCTCTTGGCATTAGAAGGCTATGAATGTGACCAGTGGGGAATTCAGAAGATATTTCCTTACCCAGAAAATCATTACAGTGTGGAGTCCGTTATTACAAAGAGTAGTTGAGGCAAATAGCTTGAATCCATTAACAGAGATGCTGGAAAAAATGGTTGAGAGATAAAGGAATAGATAATATATTGTTCGAGTTTGATTTTACTTCGGAATCACGTGAGTGACTACGTGAAAAAGGGCCGTCCGTCTGCGTGCGTGTCATTATTACGTCTGAACGCAACGTGCGCAACGGACTGGCAGAGGCACTGTGTCCTCCCAGCCCTTCGGGATAGGCAGGTAAGGAAAGTTGAACCACTTACCTGCGTTCTTTCGGGCTTGAAGCTTTTTGGAGTTTCAGGGACCAGATGTCAAGGAGACGGTCCGTGGGGAAGTCGGCTGCCGAAGACCGCAGGATTTCCAGTAGCGGGCGACGGTCTTGTTCGCTGACATTTAGCGCCGGCAGCTGAACTGGCAGGAGACTTGTTGCAGGAGGAGGAGCTCCATTGGTGGTCCCAGCAGGACGTAAACCCACCTGCAAGTCAAACAAACCCATTGACTCAGATGAGTCCGGGGAAAAGGGAACCCTCCCTCAACGGAGAGCGTCTGAGGATGACTCTGCCACGTGGAGCAACTTTTTCGAGAAGTTGCTCCAACAATGACCTGTTCCAAAGGAGGGAGCTGTGCCAGCCCGGGGCTACAGCAGGCAGTACCGGGAGCCTCTCACATGGGGCAGCCCAATGTCTTCCCCATAGGAGGGGGAAACACATATGGAAGAAACCACTCTGAATCAGAGTACAAAAGCGGGGGGGGTGGGGGGGGTTGGGGGGACCTTCCCAGGGACAAGCAGAAGAAAGGAATTAAGTAAGTAACTTTTACTTATATAGCACTGTTTAAGTTAACTCGCATTGACACCAAAGTACTTTACATAAAATGAATATTAAGCACAAAAGAAAAGAAGTACTTCTGCAATCATTCGGGTTCCACTGGGTGCTTCCCTGGATAGAGATCTAGCAAATGTCTTCTGCTCTGAGGAGAGGAGCATTCACGGTCAGTTTCAGTCTGTTAGTAATTTTACTCATGTGTTTTTGTTCAAAATGACAATAACATGAATTTCAGATCTGGTTTAAAGAAACAGATAATAACATGTGATTATTTTTACTGCACAACATACAAAGGTTCCAAGCAGACTTGGAACTTCGACCGGAGTTGTCTTCAAGGCAGGCCCAGTATTTTGGGCAGAATTGCCTTTCAAGACAGTGACAGATGGAGGATGTCACTACATCCAGGTTTAACTCATTTGCGCAGTACAAACTTTCAGAGCAGCAATTTTTTGTTACGGTCTAACAATTGTTTTATAGGAGCTTCCTATGAAGTGGTCATATGGCATGCATCGACCTCAAAGATGCATACTATTTGGTGTCTATTCACTAAGAACAGGAGATATTTGAAGTTTAATGGGTGGCATGGCTCTGCCAAATGGGTTGACATCAGCTCCTAGACTATTGACTAAACTACGGAAACCAATTCTGGGTCAACAAAGGTCTCAGAACCACATAGTAATGGCATATTTGGAGGACATTTTCATTTTGGAGTCACCAAGAATTGGCAGAAGCATCAGTCAAAGCAGACCAAAAACCCTGTTTGAAAGAATTGGTTACCTCATCCATCCAGTTAAATCAAAATTGACACCTACAAGGGTAATTGATTACCTAGAATTTACTATCAAAAACAGTAAACGTGTTGGTGACTTTGCCTAGGGGCAAACAACAATATTTAATTAAGCCTGCTATGAACTGATAGTCAAATATTAGCCATCTATCAGGCAAACAGCGAGTGTAATTGGTAAATAGTAGCTGCATTCCCAGCAGTACGTCACGGGCCTTTGCATTACCAGAATTTACAGCGAGCAAAGGAACGAACACTCAGATTCCATGCAGGCCAAATTGGCAAACTATGGATTGCCAGCAGAGGCCATTGTTGAATAATTATGGTGGATAATGAACGTGAGACAGCTCAAGGGATATTTTGCATAAAACCTATTTCAGACCTATGCAAGCGGCTAAGGATGGGGAGCCATCAACATAGCTCTACATTCTGCACTGACACATCTGGAGCGTCCTGGCTCATATGTGAGGATGTTATTTGTAGATTTTAGTTCTGCATTTAACACCATCATCCCCAACAGAATGGTGGACAAACCGTCTGATCTGGGTGTTAATGCAAACACATGTGGATGGATTAAGGACTTTCCATCAGACCGCCCACAGACTGTCAGGATGGGGTCCAATTACTCCCCAGTCCTGACGCTCAGCACAGGAGTGCCACAAGGTTGTGTGCTGAGTCCCATCTTGTATACAATATACATTTATGACTGTACACCAACACACAGTACAAACAGGATCATCAAGTTTGCGGACGACACGACTGTGGTGGGACTGATAAAAAACAACGACGAGTCTGCCTACAGGGATGAAGTCCAAAAACTGACTGTCTGATGTACCAAAAACAACCTGGTACTCAACCCATCAAAGACAAAAGAACTGGTCGTTGACTTCAGGAGGAAGAGGAGAGAGGAACCTGCTCCCTTATACATCAAAGGAGACATGGTGGAGAGAGTCACTGGCTTTAAGTTCCTGGTAATAAACATCTCTCAGGACCTCAAATGGCAAATGAACACCGTCACTCTCATGAAGAAGTCACATCAGCGGCTGTATTTCCTGAGGTCTCTGCGGAGAGCAAATGTCTCACAGCCGCTGCTGCTGTCCTTCTACCAATGCGCCGTGGAAAGTATCCTCTCCTATGGCATCCTGGTGTGGTTTGCTAGCTGTACTGTGGCTGAGAGGAGGGCGCTGCAGAGAGTTATAAAAACCGCACTGAGCATTACAAACGCTCAACTGCCCTCGGATGATATATACAGGGCCCGATGCTTGCGCCGGGCCACAAACATCAAGCAGGACACATCCCACCCTGCCAAACACCTTTTCACTCTGCTACACTTCAGGTCTCTGAAGGCTCGCACAGGTAGACTAAAAAAATAGTTTCTACCCATGTGCGATAAAAGAGCTTAATTCCTACAGAGAACACTGGGGAAGCAAAATGTAATTCCAAGAAATGCCGCCAAATTATTTAAAAATACTTATTTATTATTTTACTGATATGTGTCAATGGTTGTCGTGTTTGTATTTTTTTTAACCAGAGGAGATGTAATGGAATTTCGTTGCACAGTATTGTGCAATGAAAATAAACGTATTCATTCATTCACCAACACGGTCTAGAGCTGTGGGGGGCAGATGGAATGAGCAGGAGTCTGTAATTCCCCAACATCTGGAATCAATTACCCAGAATTGTTGGGAGCACAATATGGACTCAAGGTTTTCTATAGCAATATGCAACCGGTGCTAGTTCAAATTCAGATTCATAACACCACTGCGGTGGCATATATCCATTAACAAGGGTGGTGTAAAATCTATATCTTACAACAGATTGTCGAACCTCATTTGGCACTGGTGTATCGAGAGGAATATTTGGGTAACAGCGGTCTATCTACAAGGTAGATAAAACACGGTGACAGATGCTGGATCACAAATGTTTAATAACAACACAGACTGGATGTTGAATCAGACAGTATTTAACAAAATAACTACACGATTTGGCATACCAGATATTGATCTGTTTGCATCTAGATTAAACCATCAGTTACCCAGATATGTGTCCTGCAAGCTGGAACCAGGAGCAAAGGCAGTGGATGCTTTCTCCCTCAATTGGGGAGGAATGTTTATGTATGCTTTCCGCCATTTTGTCTCACAAACCGATGCTTTTATCCGTGATTTAACACCGCTGCTTTGAAGATTGACGCGCACGCAGACGGACGACCCTTCTTCACGTAATCGCTCATCGCAACTCTTCATAAAATCAAGATCAAACTTCAAACTGGTAAGTTCTCGTTTAATCTTACTATTAAAAAAACAGTGTGTGTAGGGAAGCCTTTGATAATCCACAAGTAAACTTTGTGTTAGTGTTAACCATTTGTCATTTCCACATTTGAGATCAAGAATCATGACGGTTTAAGCTTCAATTTTATATCTAGTCCATAATTTGCTTTCAAAAATGATTCTGAAGTAGTGTAGTTCGAGGTGTGGTTTATGTGTGACATATTAAACAGGTGTCAGTTTGCCTTCTTAGGTAGACATAAAAGATCATATTGGATTTTTGTGAAGAAGATTATTTGCCAGTGTATTGCTTAATATATCTTGCTTAATCAATCTTCAAAAAATTGATTATTTGATCATGAGATTTAGTGTACCTTTAGGAACTGTGTGTTTAAGCCATATGCCTTTTGATATATTGTTCAATGCTTGCCATTGAACTTACTTAGAAGCTAACTGCCTTCAATAAAGGATGTTTCATTGATACATCAACCTCTGTCATTTGCCTTAATAAGCAGTATCACCCAAGTGCCCATAGACAATCCATTGACATTGAGTTTGAGATGTTACTGCTTGAGAGAGTTGTACAGTGATCTTGTGAAGGTAAGCAGAGAAAGAGTTCTTCTGGGGAAAACACTGATGATGGCAGGCTGCAGATGTATTAAATATCTCAACAAAAACCATAAATTTAACATGACTCAGTTATTTTTATTTTTTTATTTTTAGAGATACTATATGGATCAATGATCACTCATACACTTGTTCCATCCAACACACCAGAGACAATTCACAGAAACCAGTTAACCTACAATCCTATGTGTCTTTCAAAAGTGGGAGGAAACTGGAGCACCCAAAGAAAACTCATGCAGTCACAGGGTTAATATATAAACTCCATGCAGACAGCATCCGTAGTCAGGATCAAGCCCAGGTCTCTGGCACTCAAAAACAGTAACTCTACCATTGTGCCACTGTGTGGCCTTCATGGTATACAAGCAACAATCACAATGTGCCTCAGGGCAAATTATTTTATTTAAATCCAGAGGAGGATACCGAATAAAGATATGTGGCTATGCATAACATAGAAGAAGGTGATATAGTTATCGATGGTACAGCTCAAAACATATGAATGAATGAATGATTGAATGAATGAATGATGAATACTTTATTGTCACATCTTACAAGTCACAGTGAGATTCTTTGTTTTACATACCAAAGGTATGCAACGAGTTGCCACACAAAGGGCACAGACAAAGTTACAAAGTATCCCAAGCCAGGTACTCCTTTGCTCTTACCCACCCCCACCTCCCCACCGCTCCATGGCAGTTCCCCCGCACCGAGTCCTCCTTTGCTCTCGTGACCCCCAGTTCCACTCTTGGCTCCACTCCTGACGCCTCTGTGCTGCCGACCCAGAGTTCGACTAGGGGGATCTATTGCCTGGTTTCTCCGTGGCTTCCTGGGAAGCGTCAGCCCCTCGCAGCCTCCTGGAAGGCCGTGCAAAGTTGATAAGTCTACTAACTTCATACCAGAGGGATGTATTAACCAAGTGTCATTTAACATTTGGCATGTGTAGCCAAGGACTAGAAGAGACTACCTATGTGGGTAGACTAAAAATACCAAGAAAATGGTGCAATCTCCGCACCCTGTTACAATGGATTCACATAGTTCGGCCAATGAGGAAATTCGGTGTAGCCACCAGTATCAAAATATCATTTAAAAACGTGAGGCAATATTGCTCAGGATATGTTTTCAACATGAGAGTATGGAACCAGTCCACAATTATGTCATTGTTTTCCTATTTGTGACACATAGCTTCACAACGCAAGAGACTTTGATATGGTTATAATGGAAAATGTATCACCTTTTAATGCTGTCCCAAGATAATCCAGTGCAATAACTGTCATAGACTAGAGTACATTGCCCAAGGTACAAGAACCTGCACAAGCCAACCACTGCGGGAGATGGTGGTCATTGTATGTTTCTAATGCAAGGAGCCAAGAGGTGGAACAGTCATATATTCCGGGTTAAATCCGTATCTAAATAGCCTGTCCCACTTGGCGATTTTTATCGGCAACTGCCGGCGTCATTGACTGACATACCAGGTCATCGAATAATTGTCAAGGTGTTCGACAAGCTATGACAAATTACGTCATCCGACATAATTGTTTGGGACCTGGGCCGATCATAACAGCGACAACGTACGACAAATTAAAGGGCCTGTCCCACCTTCATGACCTAATTCACGACCTTTTTTACTCGTGGACATTTTTCAACAGGCTAGAAAATGCTCCAACCTACTTGATGCCACGAGTACTAAAGTTCTTTGCTATTTGCCGCAGTAAGAAACCACATCCAACTCTGCTGAAAGTTTGCTGATCTTATATTGTTTGTAAAATATGTTTCCATCTTTACGATCAAATTAAAATGTTGCTGTACAATACCATATAGTGCCATGGTAATATCATGCTAGTAATTATATAGGAAGTGATCATATGAGCCTTGGTTATTGAAAGTACAATTTCTATCATTGAGCATACTATGTGGAAATAATTGGCCTCTGTGCTAATTAATTCCCAATGCTATCGGCATAAACACTAAATCAAAGTATGGCAGTCATTTGTTTCCATGGACATTGAACAAGTTGAAAATATTACAATTATTATAAAAGCCTTCAACTAAGCTTTAAAAGGTTGACCTAATTTAAAATTGTGGGAGAAAGTGCTAATTAGGAAAAAGAGCAGGGTTCGATTAAAAATCTAACCTTTGGGTGTTGATTGTATTATCAATATGTTAACTGATCATTCAACATAATCTATACTGTATGCTTGGATAATAAAGTGTATGGCTAAGAAAGGTATGAAGAAGACTGCCAGTCATTCAGATTAGTTTCAATAATATCAACCATTCCATAAATAAAGGGTGTGTTTGATACTCCCTGACCTACTCCGCACTTTCTTGCATAATTTTCTGCTTTAGTTTGGAATTCCAGCCTCTTTGGCATTTTGCTTTTCTAAAGTTTCAAAACTACAACTTGGCCAGAAGACTGGTGAGAATCACACAGCAGTTCTTTAAAACAATGCCATAGAATCTTTGAAAATTAACCTGATAGTGCAAACGATATATATTAGACAAAGTAGACATTTTCCTAACCATGTTCACAAGGGAGGGCTTGTCCCCCAATGCAATATTCCACCTCTCCACCAATTCCAATATTGGTGGCCAATGGCGGGGGGGGGGGGGGGGGAGCTTTCTGGAGTGCTAGTATGGGTATTGTGGGCTGAAGGGTTTAGTTTCCAGAGGGCTAGTATGGATATTGTGGGCCAAATTGATTCATGGGGTGGCAGCTCAGTCAATCAAGCCTGATGTGCTGGCAACTCACTCAGGGCTGGTGGGCTAGCAGTTGACTCACGTCCAGCAGTTTCCTACCACTTCAAGCAGGGTGCAAAGCCACCAAATTCAAGTGCAGTTTCATACCACTTCAAGCAGGGTGCAAGGCCACCAAATTCAAGTGCAGTTTCATGCTACTTCAAGCAGGGTGCAAGTCCAGCAAATGCTAGTGCTCTTTCGTACCACTTCAAGCAGTGTGCAAGATAACCAAATTGGTACAGTTTCATACCATTTCAAGCAGTGTGCAAGGCCACCAAATTCGAATGCAGTTTCATACCATTTCAAGCCGGGTGAAACCACCATAAAACCACTATAAAACCACACAAATCGCCACAAAAACACCACACTCACAGTTCAGTAGACATTCAGTGTGTTCAGTTGATTCACAGCTCAGACAGTCACGACCTCTCCCTCCCTTATCTTGTAGAGACTGAGCCACACCTACACTTCTGGATTTTATAATCCCTCCCCGCTCCAACCGGAAGTGGTGTGGCCTTCATGTCACGATTGACAGGAGAGAGATTCTCAACGTTTTTTTAAACACTAATAACACTTTTAATTTTCATTGATGGCAACCTGATGAGCAGCGGTAAAGTGGTAAAAAAACTGAGTAAGATGGCCAAAAAGATGGCCAAAAATCACAGCCGTCGGAGGTAGCATTTTAACAAAAATCAATATAG